>NC_141028.1:10805000-10895000 GCF_052040795.2 Danio rerio | reverse complement strand
TCCATAAATATTCGGACATTGACACAATTCTAACATTTTAGGCTATATACACCAACACAATCGATTTTAAATGAAACGAACAAGAAGTACTTTAACTGCAGACTGTCAGCTGCTGTCATTTGAAGGTATTTACACCCAAATCAAGTGAACGGTGTAGGAATTACAACAGTTTGTATATGTGCCTCCCCCTTGTTAAGGGTCCAAAAGTAAAGCTGCGGTCACACTACAGTTTAAGCTTGCGAAATTCTGTAGTACGGCGCTGCAAAAAGGGGCGGGATTAAACTAGATTATTAGACATTAAAAAAAGCGAGTGATTGGTCCATATTTAAAATTTCTGTCCAGAGAGGTCATGTTTTGATCCTTGATTGGTCTCACGCAGTCAACTGATACGAGGTCACTGTTTACCAAGCTTGAACTTTACAATCCAGCCAACTGCGAAACTTGTTGCAGGAGCTTGCGTTTACGGTTTGACGCATTCGCGTGTGTATGAATGGAAGTCTATAGGAAGAAAAGTGCAGTGTGACCAAAGCTTACTAGAGTAATGAACTCTGGACCTTTGATCTGCTCATTTTAATTGGGATAATGAGGTAATAACACACACCTGGCCATGAAACAGCTTAGAAGCCAATTTGTCCAATTAATTTTGGACCCTTAACAAGTAGGAGGCACATATGCAAACTGTTGTAATTCCTACAGCGTTCACCTGATTTTGGATGGAAATACCAAGTTAAAGCTGACAGTCTGACGTTAAAGCACATATTGTTTGTTTCATATTTGGTGTGTAGAGCCAAAAATGTTAGAATTATGTTTACGTCCAAATATTTATGGAACTAACTGTTTGTCGATTTAAAATCCCCATTGAGATATTGCTAAGTGTTAATGTCCAAATTGCACTGTGATCATTTATTTGTTATCATTATTTTCAGTTTGATCATTTAAAAATAGTTCAATTTGCAATGCTTGAAAAAAAGCACTTAACATTTGAAAATAAAGATGTAAATAAAGTGATTTGTATTACTCTTTACTTTACAGTGCATTAGTATTATAGCAATATGTTTATTGGTTCTTGTTTTTATTTGATATTGCTTAATTTTATTATTAATCCCAAGTCGTTGACCACTAAAAGCATTTTGCACAAAATTAAGCAATATTTCCACTTCTTAAATGGTTTATATTTTATGCAGATACACTCTCATATTTATATTGTAATATAAATGCAGAAACTTATGCGATTTTCACTTTCATGCTGACTTTAGTAGAAGTTTACACTTTTAGTTTGTTCTACATTGTGAGTGCCAGTATTAACTATTGTTCTGATGTTTTCTAGTTCATTTAAATGATAATAGAAAGGATTACAAAATCAATGCAATAAAGTTTGAGAAACAAATACTCACAGAGATTCTTATAGCTTATAACATTATCATTTATCTGTTTGAAAGCACACTAAAAAAAATATTCATTTGATTTACAATTTTTTTTTTAAGGTAAGTGGTTGCAAACAATTTATGTGGGCTGAATTTTAAGGTGCTGTATGTAAGTTTCTGACTCTTCTAAAGCATACACATACACAATATGTTTGCAGATATTTAAGAAACATGCAAAGTGACCATTTTTGTTTATCCTAAAAACAATGCTGAAGTCAGATATCCTGTACATGCTGGAACGACGGTCTTTGTTACGGTCATTTAACCCACCCAGTGCCAGTTTAGCCAATTATATTTCAGCTCCCTGTGTTGCCTTGATGGAAAACAGTTTATTTCATTTATTCATTCAGAAAGGCTCTCAAAGTATGCGTGACAGTAGCAGACTCTGAAATGAAATGCAGATTTAGAGTTCTGCATGATGTGGTTATTAATTAGCAAATAATATAAACATTACAAACGTAAACATTAGGTGAGCAGGTTACATTGTAACAAGAATTACATTGTTAAACAATTTGGCTGTTTGCACCAGAAGAAACACAATAGAATTTTAAATACAGCCATGCAGAAGAACAGAATAGTGCACTCACTGCACTCCAACGAAATGGTAAGGTTTAAAATCTTATTAAAGCATATTAAACCTCTTTAACATTATTAAATGTAGATGCTGAATCACTGATATGTGTTAGTTTGCACTGAATCACTGTCTTAAAGTTCAATGTCAAGCGGTTTATTTTATTTTCAAGATTTGAGGTGAACTATCTGCTGCTGCTTTCAGTGGTATGACAATAAATGTTACGTCGAATGGCATTCAAACTCACATTATTGACATTTAACACTGAATAAACCACATGAGGTGCACCTGATGTGTTTTCTGTTGTTTAGCTTTAAAAAAAAGAAGCCGTTTCTAAAACATAAATTTCAGGTCTCGGTTAGACAAAAACTCCTTTTAATATGAAGAATATGTCTTCTATTGCATGCCGTTGCTTTTATTTAAAACATGATTCATATCAGCCTTTAGGTGCAATAGTCAGGACTGCTTCTGTTGATGTCGTCAATCTGGCAACCTGCACTTGCATGTTATGAACCAGGTGTGCAATACCTAGTTCAACCACTGGGTGTCAAACTTACACACTGCACCTTTAAACAAACAAATTAAATTTAGATACGTTCAACTGAATTTGTTTGTTTAAATTCAGCTCATATAAATTGTTTGCAAACACTTACCTTAAAAATATTTAGTAAATATAATGAATATTTTTTTTCAAGTGCAGGTTACGGTGAGAATATAAGAATGAAATGGCAAAATCACTTTTTCCACTTAGAACCTGCAGGGTTTTTTTCTTTCTTTTGCCAATGTCAAGTGCAGAACAGTAAATCTCTTGATTTTTGTTGTTCTGCTTTGACAGTAGGTGAACTATAGACACAGTTGCCAAACTCTGCCTTTATTTGTCTTAAGTTGAGAACCCATAGACAAATAGCCAAGATCAACTGTATTACTGAATACTTTAAACTGTAGCGGACTGTGGAAATTCTGCCCTGTGGAATCAACTCCAACACTAAACCATTGTGACATTATAGATGTAATCAGAATGTACAAATTAGACTACATAATGTAAGGCTTCAGAATACATTTGCACATTGTTGTAAAATAATCTGCTAGCACTTTTTAATCGTGTTAGAAAGCGTTTTCATTTTGTTTTTCCTCTCTCTCTCTCTCTCTTGTTGTGATTTACATACTGTAAAATAAATCAGAGATTTATTTTGTGAAGGCTATTATTTTGCTTATATGCATATAAATATAAATACATATTGATATCTGTGTGTTATATTTTAAACGTTTGATGCTGTATGTACTTTTGATAAAGATGATAACATGGAGTGGGAATTCTTACTGAAACGCTGCAATGCAGTTGAACGGAGGCACGAGAGACAGATAGCACATGAGATTGATTTTTATTTCAAATATCAAGTGCTGCAGTTGTTAAATGTTTTAGATTTGTGTGTGTAAAACTCCAGTATTTTCTACCGACCACCCAGAAAGCGGCTCGATTTGGGGTTTTTGTTGAATAAGTCATCTAAATTGGATTCATGCACCTACATCTATAGTTTCAAAATAACATCCATCTGTTTGGTTTAATAATATCAACCCCCGGCCATTTATTCATTCCCTTACATGCCTTTCTGAATGTCTGTAGTGAGAATGATAATAAGTGCCCTTCAGATAATCTGAGGACCGAGATTAAACCTCCTCACCGCTTCACACTGAGAGCTACTGGTTTACCAAAGGCCTTACGCGCTAACCGTTTAGTCCAATTTAAGATACACCAACCAAACTCCATACAAAAGTATTTTAAATTCATCCAAATTCGAGCCTGGGTCGGTCAGTAGATCAGTTAACAAATAGTGATTATATGTAGAAATGTTTATCTAGAGAAAAAAAAGAAAGTACATGTTAACTAAATAAGAAAAATGTTTTGTGTCATTATTTTCGTGCTCTGCCAAATGTTCTCGACAGTATCTTTGCACTGAAGGTTTGCCGTTTGTTGAGATTTAGAGCTAAATGAAACATGAACTGGTGAAGGGGAATGGTGAATAGCACAGTAGAATCACAGCTCCAGAAATGATGTTAGAGTAACTCAATGTTTTCGTTTAATGATTCCAAATACTCCTCGAGTTAGAGCTGCACGATTCTGGATAAAGTCAGATTTTTAATTTCATATTTTTTTATTTTGTTTTTTATTAATCATAAAGATCACATTCAAACTTACTAAAGAGTAAGATAAATGGTACAAGTTTACCATTTAATTTATTTGAATTATTAATATTTCTTTTGTTAATTGGTTGAGTGAACGATTCAATCACTCACGTATAAAAACATGACCGTTTTCATTGCTGGATGATGCCACAGTCAGAGTTTGAGATTTTATTTTAATTTTGTCATTTGGCGCTGCAAAAAGGGGCGGGATTAAACAAGATGATTAGACATTTAAAAAGTAAGCGATTGCTCCATATTTTAAATTTATGACCGGAGAGGTCATGTTTGAGCTTCGATTAGTCTCACGCAGTTACGTGATGTGATTTCGCAGGTCAGAGTTCACCAAGCTTGAACTTTGCAGCGCATCAAAATGCAAAACTTGTCGCACAAGCTTGCGTTTCCGGTCTGCGGCATTCATGTGCATATAAATGGAATTCAATGAGGAGAAAAGTGCAGTGTGACCACAGATCTCTTCAATGAATATGATATAGTGAGATACAGTGTTGCCACCTACTGGTGAAACAAAATCAATTATATTTTATGTTACCTAACTCATTACTTTCGACTATTTTGACCACTACCATAGAGTGTTTATATTCAAACTATAAATGTTTTTCTTGGCACATTTGGATTTTTATTGAATTTTTTTGTTTTGTTTGATAGAAATAACCATACGGTATGGTTAAATAGACTAAAGACTGAGCAAGACGTTTACACAACATTTTCAACAAAAAATTGGTTTTAGTTCTGACCATTAATTTATGCAACAAAGGAGTTTTATTTATTGCGTGAATATTTATTCATTTTCTTTTCAGCTTAGTTCCTTTATTAATCTGGGGTCGCCACAGCGGAGTGAACCGTCAGCTTATCCAGCATGTTTTACGCAGCGGATGCCTTTCCAGCTGCAGCCCATCTCTGGGAAACATCCATACACACAAAATCACACTCATACACTACAGACAATTTAGCTTACCCAATTCACCTGTACCGCATGTCTTTGGACTTGTGGGAGAAACCTGAACACCCGGAGGAAACCCACGCGAACGCGGGAAGAACATGCAAACTCCACACAGAAACGGCAGCTGACCCAGCCAAGGCTCAAACCAGTGACCTTTTAGCTGTAAGGGCGACAGCACTACCTACTGCACCACCGCGTCGCCTTGCTTAAATATGTATTGCTTAAACAAATAGAGACACTGCCACCTACAGGCCTGTCATGTATAATCAGCATCCATTTTAATGGACCCGTTTGAATGGGGATCACTTTGACGAAGTTGTCTCAATGGAAAACTTTTTAAAACTTTACTTTACTTAAATGAATGGCTAGAACAAAGAAAAATGTTACAAAAAGCGAGACATTGCCACCTACTGGCCTGGCATGCATAAACAGCTTATTATTTTATTTTAATGGACCTGTTTTATGGCGAGCACTTTGACGAAATTGTCACATTAGCGAAACTTGTCAAAAACTTTCGTTGCTTAAACAAATGGTCAGAACTAAAATAAAAATGTTAAAAATTTTCACAAAAGTGAGACATTGCCACCTACTGGTCTGGCTTGCATAAACAGCATATTATGTCACTTTAATGGACCTGTTTGAATGGCGAGCACTTTGACAAAGTTGTCTCTATGCAAAACTTTTCAAAACTTTCTTTGCTTAAATAAACGTCCAGAACTAAATAATAATAATAATAATAATAATAATCATAATAATAATAGTAACAAAATTGAGACATTGCCACCTACTGGCCTGGCATACATAAACAGCATTTTAAGTCATTTTAATGGACCCGTTTGAATGTGGATCACTTTGACAAAGTTGTCTGATTCCGAAGCTTTTCAAAATTGCAAACATTTTCATTTTTTTGTACATTATTTTTGTGTAAACATAGATGAGATCTTATATGTGTGAACAGCTGAATTGTAATTTAGTAATGACAATGCGAAAATTCTCCAAATTGAAAAAAGATTCGTGCAGCTCTGCTCTGAGTAGTCAATCAGCCCTGGAGAGGATGGTCGAATGACAGTCAAAGCTTTGGGTGACGATACTGTCTTGAAACTTCACAGTTGACCTGGTAATAAGCTCATTGACGTCTTTCATCCTTGTGGTTTGTAACACACTGTGATGTAACCATGGTTGTCTATTTTTAAAAGCTAACAGTAGTAGAGCTAAGGTAACTGTAGCGTGTATGTTAGTGTCCATCTATCTAACAGGATCCCTCTCATGTAAAGAAGGGCTTCGTGCTCCACCACTGTGATCTTGTGCTGATCCACCTGCCCAAAATCAAAGCAACAAATGGCAATAAACTAACTCCATGAAGAAAAAATGGCTTGCAGTTTTTGTCGTCATTGTCTCAAAAGTTGCTCTCTTCATTTGCAACATCATTAAACATACAATAAAAAACGATGGTCTCACTTTGGTGCTAAAATTAGGTTTCTTTTTTTTCTCACATAGCTGTTTGTACTTAAATCAGGGGTACATGTATTTACACAATGAGTACATTGTAACACACGATTAGTTTCAGTGTAAGTACATATTAGTTAAGGCCACCTAATATTAAGCTGGACAAAATATGGTAATAAGACACAGAGTGAGATAGTAATGTCAATGTCAGTTCTATTTATATAGCACTATTATACACAACCAAAGGTTGACCAATGTGCTAAACAGTACAAATCACAAAGAACAAGTATCAAATTATAGCTAAAACTAACAATCCTGACTAATACTTATTATAGATAGAAACAAACAATTCTGACTGATAAAATGCCAAATCAAAAAGGTAAGTTTTCAACCTAGATTTAAAAACAGACAGAGATGATATAGACCTAATACAGAGGGGCAGAGCATTCCACAAGGTAGGACCAGCTAACAGTGATATTAGCTTGACTGTATAAGAGCGATTCCATGCAAATGTCATCCTTGCCATGAAAAAAAAAGCTTTCAAGTTGTTTTCTAGGCTTGTATTTTACAGTACTGTATACACACTCAAAAATGTCTGTCAATGATTTCAGGCAAAAATATTTCATTTACCAAAGTCACACAGGTGCCAACTATACACCTGTCAAATCCATAACAGAGAGTAGTCACATCCATAATGAAGCTTTTCCCTCAAGAATGCAATAATAAAATAAATTCAATCATCTGTGTTCTATAGAGAGCCAACACGTATCCTATTGATTAGCATTGTTTCTTTTGGGTTTTGCCGTTTAATTCATTTGCATTCATTTTTACTGCAAATGTCACACATAACTACTGCTCATAATCACCGCTGCTTTTATTTATAAAGTCTGTTGGAGAGACAAGATCTTAGTCAGTTCTGCCGTCCACAAGACGAACAGCTCATTTTTCCTGGCATCACAGTTGTTGTCTGTTTCAAACCTGTTTGCCGGAACGGGCGGTGATACCCATGCGGTTTAGACCGGTTTTCAAGACAAATGCTAGTTTGTCAGGGGAGCGCAGCTGCCATATTAAGCCGGGCTGCGGTTGGCAGAAGTTTGTTGACTATGTTTAGCTGAGCAATGTTACTCTATTTCTGCCCATGAGCCAAACACAGATGGGCGTTCAGGAGCACAAAAGCTGAAATCAGCTCCCACTCACTGAAACACTCTTACATCAGCTACTGTAGCAAACACTGATCAACTCTTTGAGTTTTACACTTGACAACGTTGAGGAGATCTGATGTTATATCTACACTTGAAAAAAAGTAATTATTCAATTAGATGTTTTAGCAAATTCTCCTATATTTCTCCACTGTAAATGTACTTCCCCGGCGGAATAACAGGACATCTTGTATTTTTTTTTTAATTGGTACACAACGTTTTGAGTATACGAGTATTACTAATACTTAATAATTAACAATAATAATAAAAACAACAACATATATATATATATATATATATATATATATATATATATATATATATATATATATATATATATATATATATATATATATATATATATACACACACACACACATACATACATACATACATACATACATACATACATACATATATATATATATATATATATATATATATATATATATATATATATATATATATATATATATATATAATTAAAAATTAACAAACCACTGTGGTCCAATGACTTGCCCAAATAAATGACTTGCCTTGTTACATTAATTTAGTTAAGCTTTTAAATTGCACTAATAATAACTTACATTCCTTATATATATACATACATATCAATATCAATATCTATATCTATATATATCTATATATATATGTATATATATATATATATATATATATATATATATATATGCACTTAAATTTGTAAAAACAAAGTTAATTGAATCAATTTGTGTTGAGACAACATGAGGGAATTGTGTGGAACCCAGCATTTTTAGTGTAATTGTATAAATTTAAAAACAACTGGCAACAAAATCCAACAATATACACTGAGTTAATTTGATTAACACACCCAGAATCAGATAACATAATACTTGTTTCATTTTGCAAAAACAAATATTACGTGTGTGTGTGTGTGTTATCTCTGTTCCTCCTCCTCATTCCCGCTGTAGCACGTAGTTCACGACTCTGATGAGAGCCTTTGGCCTAGATTTTAGTTGTGGTATGTAGACAGTAAAAAAAGACCAAACAGTCATCTGTTTAATATCAACAGCTACAATAATTACCCGCAGAATATTGAATATAAGACTGCAGGACAGCAGGAAAAATCCTGCAGGAGATGCATAGCATTTCAGTTTGACCTCATTTCTTCAAAGACATGAATCATTTAACAAATGAATCATTCAACATCGCGAGCAGGAATGCGTATGAAAAAGTTTGTTTATTCTTGTTGTGGAACGACAATACAATTCACTTATGAAGTTAAAGTGCATGATAAACAAATAAAATATACATATATACAATATTTTTTTGCATTTTAACTGGTTAGTGTCTGATAGAAACAACATACATTACATAACCATTATGAAATATTTCATTATGACATATCTTTAAAATGTCATAAAACTATTTTAAAGTGCCCCTGAGAAAATCTTGTATTCTGTCTCAAAAAAAGCCACAGATTATGATTAAATTTGGGGCCCTTTTCTTGACACAATACCTCTGTTAGACTTAAATAATTGATTATTTAGTATATTTAGGGGGGGGGGGTTGCTTTTTTAGTTGTTACAGTGCATCTGGAAAGTCTTCATAGAACTCCAATTTTTCCACATTTTTTTGTTACAGCCTTATTGCTGCAAATTTATATATATATATATATATATATATATATATATATATATATATATATATATATATATATATATATATATATATATATATATATATATATATATATATATACTCTGTAAAATCAGACGTACACAAGTATTCACAGCCTTTGCCGTAAAGCTTTAAATTGAGCTCAGGTACACCATTCTATTTTTACTGGTCATTCTTGAGAACTTCAGCAGCTTAATTGGAGTTCACCTGTGGTCAATTCAGTTGAATAATGTGAAAAGGCGTACACCTGTCTATATAAGGTCCCAGGGTCGACAGTGCATGTCAAAGCACAAACCAAGCATGAAGACAAAGGAATTGTCTGTAGACCTCCGAGACAAGATTGTCTCGAGGCACAAGGCGTGGGAAGGTTACAGAAAAATTTCTGCTGCTCTGAAAGTTCCAATGAGCACAGTGGCCTCCATCATCCGTAAGTGGAAGATGTTTGGAACCACCAGGACTCTTCCTAGAGCTGGCTGGCCATCTAAGCTGAGTGAATGGGGGAGAAGGACCTTAGTCAGGAAGGTGATCAATAACCCGATGGTCACTGTCTGAGCTCCAGCGTTCTTCTGTGGAGAGAGGAGAACCTTACACAACCATCAGTGCAGCAATCCACCAATCAGGCCTGTATGTTAGAATGGCCAGACGAAAGCCACTCCCTGCCTGGAATTTGCCAAAAGGCATCTGAAGGACTCTCACACCATAAGAAACTAAATTCTCTGGTCTGATGAGACTAAAATTGAACTCTTTTGAGTGAACGCCAGGTGTTATGTTTGGAGAAAAGCAGGCACCGCTCATCACCAGGCTAATAGCATCCCAACAGTGAAGCATGGTGGTGGCAGCATCATGCAGTGGGAATGTTTTTCAGCTCCAGGAACTGGAAGACTATTGAGGATAGAGGGAAAGATGAATGCAGCAATATACAGAGACATCCTGAATGAAAACCTGCTTCAGAGTGCTCTTGACCTCAGACAAGGGTGACGGTTCATCTTCTACCAGGACAATGAACCAAAGCACACTGCCAAAATATCATTGGAGTTTGTTGACAACAACCTGATGAACCTCCTTAAATGGCCCAGCCAGAGCCCAGACCTAAATCCTATTGAACATGTCTGGAGAGATCTGAAAATGGCTGTACACTGTCGCTTCCCATCCAACCTGATAGAGCTTGAGAGGTACTGCAGAGGTACTAAGACAGGTGTGCCAAGCTGGTTGCATCATATCCAAAAAGGCTTGAGGCTGTAGTTACTGCCAAAGGTGCATCAACAAAGTACTGAGCAAAGGCTGTGAATACTTCTGCACATGTGATTTTTCAGGTGTTTTTATTTTTAATAAATTTGCAACACTTTCAACAAATCTTTTTTCACATTGTCATTATGGGGTATTGTGTGTACAATTTTGAGGAAATCAATTAACTAAATCCATTTTGGAATAAGGCTGTGACATAAAAAAAATGTGGAAAAAGTGAAGCGCTATAAAGACTTTCCGGATGCCATGTACTTTCTCTAATTTTATGATATAATATAAGGATTAATTCAATGCATTATCACATTTTTAAATGTAATTTATTCAAGCATCATTTCTGGACATTATTGTTTTTATTTATTATCACCATAGCCATGAATCATTCAACAAATTACAAATGAATCATTTAACAACTCGAGGAGGAGGAATGCGAATGAACATGTTTGTTTTTTCTTTTCCTTGTTGTTGAACTATAATACAATTTGTTTATGAATAGTTTAAGCGCATAATAAAGACGAGTTTCTTCTTACAAGCATGCCAACTACAAGATGCTTTTGGAGCACAATGCGAATACAGTAGCTCTCTCTGTGCACTCACAGCACAAACACACAGTACTGCCATGTGCTTTAAAACGAGAGGATCATGTGTTTGAACTCATCTGAACCTGTGGGTTAGTTAGTGTAACAGTACAGGTTAACCCAGCACAGATACAAACTTAAATCATGAACACATGAGGATATCTTTCCCTTAGTTGAATTTAAGCACTTTCCAGGTGCATTTTCAACATTTTAAAGCACTTTTTAATTACACATTTACACACATATACACTTCATCATACATCAGATGAGGTTGTTGTTGTTGTTAGAGTATTCTAAGGAAACATTTTGATGGCGGCATAATGTTATTTGTCCCAAGCGCAACCTTGAATTAATGTAATTTACTCCTGTTAACGTCATTTACTCACACCTTGAATGTGTAATCTTTCATCTTAAATGTATATTTATTTAAATTATACATGCATTGTTCACACGTAAAAGTGTAATCTCCGAGCATTTTGTCTTCTTGGCACTGTTTTAAGCAAAGGGCACAGACCTTGAAAAAGACAGACAGATCACGCACGCTATGCAAGATAAGGTTTAATGAAAGCAGCACAAATACATTTTCAAGCAGTTTTCAAGCGTTTTATCAAAAATCTAAGCACTTTTTAAACATTGAAAAAACTCAAACTTAAAATCAAATTCAAGCATTTTCAAGAATTCCCAGCACCCTTAAGAACGATAAGCCAAAGACTCTAGTAAATACAAGACATGTGCTTCGTATCTTTTTGATGGGAAAATTGTAACGATCATTATAATGAATAAAGCCCCGCCTACTTACACAGGAGCCAATCATCGATCGCTATATGAAGAAAAAAGCCTGCCTTTTAGTACAGGAGCCAATCATTGATCGCTATAGACTGATGATACTCTGGGGAGGGGCTTGGACCGGGAGTTTCTGCAGATTTTGTGAGATACGCACATTTAGAAATTAATCTAAAGAGATAGATGTTGTTTATTTTTCTTGGTGATTCCTAATATAAAATTTAATTGTAAGCAGGTTTGGAGAATTTGATGTTTCCCCATTCAAACAGAATGCTTGAACATACTACCCGGGAGGTGTTTCAAAGATGGTCACCGGGTGAAATGGCTTGCCTTAAAGGGGTTTTGGCTGAGCCCATAGTAAACAATAAGACAACAACGAACAAAGATCGTTTTGGTGAATCAATTTTTATGAAAGTAGGCCTAAGATATATTAGTTAAAGGATTACTTCAAATTTATTTTATAGAGGGAAAAAAGGATGTCGTTTACTCACCCAAGTCGTCCTGTGAGCCCAAACCAAACGGCAACCTCCCGCTGTCCCTTGTGAAGCAAATATAGTAGTAATTGAAACTGCAATTCATCAAAGTTCTGCTAGTCCTGGCTCTATAATAGAGCAGATTTCTTTTGAGCTCACAGTTAAAATGGCCAACTTTACAGCAGAAAAAAGGCGTTTACTAATATTACCCTTTCATGACAAGTGAGGGGATGAATTTATTTAGAACTCATTCGTTTAGGTTATTATAGGTTATATTAAGTCTGCATAATTAAGGGCATGGCCACTTGAGTGACAGCTACTGTAGGTCTCGCTGGTCGCCATCACTTCACCTAAGCTGATTCCGGCTGATTAGCCACTGAACTCAGCATATTCATTGTATTTTTGTGTTGTTTTATGTGGCTTTACTCAGTAAGTTGCCTTTTGAAATTATTTCGTACAATTATCAGATGATATGGCAAGTTGTGTGCACTTAATTGTGCTCACAAACCATTCACGTGGCCTCCATTTCCCAGGTAAGTGAAATTATATACCGGTGCGTATATATAAAATAACATCTCTATAAATGTATTTGTTTTATTTAAGATATTTTATATTTTTCTTTGCTTTTTCAATGCTTAGTGGCTCTTATTTGGTTACCCCCGATTGGAGCGATGACGCGCAAACAAAATGGTGCCGGTTGGCCACGCCCACTTGTAGCTTTGTTTGCACCCTTCAGAAACCTACGGATGACGTCACACATTCTACGTCCATATCTTTTACGGTCTATGGTCCCAGATATGACTGAGGACTATTAAAGAGTATACATTAATTTACCAATCTCTTCTTTTTCCTTAGCGGGATTACAGTCCAAACATAAACAAGCTTTACCACAAACCTATACATAATCGTAGTATTTCAAGGTTGTTGTTTTTTTTAATGGAAGATTTGTGTGTGGAAAATTATGCGACATATAATTCTTGAAGTGTTCATGAGTGTGGCCATGTACGATTCATCCATGAACGTATCGTTCTTTTGAGTCAAATGTTCTTGAATAACGATTTGATTCCATTTACGTAAGCGGTTGAAATGATTCACTTTCGCGCACATACAAAATTTGATTCTATTCTCGAATTCAACCAACCAAATTCACCAAAACAACGATAAATTGGAGGAATTTTTTTTCACTCAGGAAAGTTTCCATATGGCAAGAGAAAATACTCTTAATATAGCGCAAATATAGCATATATGCAAGAATTACGTTTACGATACTTTTACATTTTTGGAGAATGATGACAATCATTTCCCACAGCAGATTATATTTTGAGATGGAATAATTTTTCTGAACAAATTGTGATTTTCTGATTTTTTTTAAGCATAATTTACAAGACTAAAAACTTAATCGAGTGTAACAGTTTATATAATACAAATATTGTTGATGAAGTATATAAAAAAAACAACAAAATTGACAAACATTGTCATATTAAAAAAAAATTTAATCCCTTCAAACCACTAGGTTTACTAATTTGTTTGCAGGTATTTCATGACTTAAAAATCTAATAAAAATGACTAGAATCTTTCACAAATTTGCTAAGTAATAGACAAAATAATCTGATTTTGTTTATACATAAATATATATCACCCTCCATCACAATATGGGTGAATTATTTGACCCATATTTTGACATTTTATTTTCACAAACGTAATAAGCAACATTAAAGCGAACACACAGGCTCGATATAATCAAGATGAATTTATTGGTTTGGTTTATCAACATCCAAACTAAAGCACATCACATAATACTCCAATTTTATAATGAAGTGACGCAGATGAAACTTTCCTGAAGACATTCAAGGCAGATAACAGCATTACGCTATCAAAAAAACCATCAAAAAAACGCAGAGCACAACTGCGCAATCACACAGAACTCAATGAAGAGCAAACATACTATCATTCACCAACATACCAGTGCATGTTTAACTTTGTTACAAGACAAAATTACAAACAATATTAAAAGGGATAGTTCACCTAAAAATGTAAATTCTGTTATAATTATTTACTCGTTTCAAACCTTTATAAGCTTCTTTCCTCCATTGAACACAAAAGAAAGACATTTTGAAGAATACTGTAACCATTGACTTCCACAGTGTTTGTTTTTCCTACTATGGAAGTCAATGGTTACAGGTTAATGGTAATTATTATTCTTGGAATTTTCTTTAAAATATCTTAGTTTGTGTTCAACAGAAGAAAAAAACATGAACCACTTGAGTAAATAAATAGAAGCTTCGTTTTTGGGGGGTGAACTATCCCTTTAAGAAAGAATAAGCTACATTTGGGAATGCATATAGAAAAGAAAGAGCCCCTTTAACAGTATCACACAGTTTATTTAATAGAAAAATCACACAATATGACTTAATGGACTCCTGCCATTTCCATTAGGTATGCACTGACGTTTTGTGTGTGTGTGTGTGTGTGTGTGTGTGTGTGTGTGTGTGTGTGTGTGTGTTCTTTTGTCTGGTTAACATTTCACTAATCTAACCAATGGTTGAGCAGATGAAATAGTAAACTAGTGTCATGGCAGCAGATGGCATTCCTGCCGTTCTCATTACTGGGATCCGTCCAGGAGGTCTTGACCATGTATTATCCGACACTGTGCCAGCAAAGCGATGCCCTTTCCCCCCTGGGGAGCCCAAAACAGCGCTAACTTTGTTCCCACACATCTTTAATTCGACACGGCTATGATGTAATTCCGATTTTCAGGCCATACAGCTCTAAGATTGCGGATACATTTTACACTGAAGGCATTTAAACGAGAGCAAAAGAGTTCATGGCGGCGACCTTAAGCGTTATCTTCAAACTCAATGCTAAAACCGAAGTTGCGGGTGTTGGTATCACTTCAAAACCTAGAGGACGAGAGATAGAGTGTGCTGTGTTTTGAAACACAATATCAGCTGTGGATGCTTTACTGTTCCTGCCAAATCGGCGTCCTTACCCACTGTAACAGGCCTGCCGGGCTCATATCAGATTATACTGACTCAGTGGCCTCAAACCAGACAGGGCCGGAAAGAAGCAGTTCGCTTCAAGCTCTGCTCTACAATAGGCCAAAAGAGTAATAGAGTAATGCCATACACACACAAAGAAGTGAACACAAATATACTAATATAGCATGACGAACGATGGGTAATAACCACAATCAAAGCTCGTCGATTGTAAACTGGAGGGATTTTTTTTTGCTTAAGTGTTTGTTGGGTGTAAAGTGTCAAACACTGTAAATCAAAGAGCTAAAATTAAGCAAGACATGCAACCAAATCGCCATATTCATGAGGAAAGATCAAAGGTGTCTCCCAAAAGGTCATTTAAAAGGAGAAAAGGACACAGAATATTTGGAGCAGATTGAAAATGTATCTAGAAGATCCAATGTTTTCTTGGTCTTTCAGTATAAACAAAAAAGCCCATTTATGAGTCGCAAGCTGAAGGATTTCGTGGAAATAGTTTGTTAAATTGTTTTGATATAACACGACGAACGATGGTTAATAACCACAATCAAAGCTCGCCGATCGTAAACAGGAGGGATTTTCTTTGCTTAAGCACGTGTTGGGTGTAAAGTGTCGTACACTGTAAATCAAAGTGCTAAAATTGAACAAGACATGCAACCAAATCGCCGTATTCATGAGGAAAGATCAAAGGTGTCTCCCAAAAGAGCAAGTTCAGTTAAAAGTAAATGAAACCGAATATTTGGAGCAGATTGAAAATGTATCTAGAAGATCCAATGTTTTCTTGGTCCTTCAGTATAAACAAAAAAGGCCATTTATGAGTCGCAAGCTGCATGATTTTGTGGAAATAGTTTTAATTGTTTAATTGTTTTAATATCGTATGAGGTATGATAGTTAATAACCACAATAAAAGCTCGCCGATTGTAAACTAGAGGGATTTTTTTTTGCTTAAGCACGTGCTGGGTGTAAAGTGTAGTGCACTGTAAATCAAAGAGCTAAAATTAAGCAAGACATGCAACCGTGCTGATACCTAATCGCCGCATTCATGAGGAAAAATCAAAGGTGTCTCCCAAAAGGCAAGGTCATTCGAAAGAAAACAATGAAATTGAATATTTTGAGCAGATTGAAAATGTATTTAGAACATCCAATGTTTTCTTGGTCCTTCATTATAAACAAAAAAGCCCATTTATGAATCACAAGCTGAATGATTGTGTGAAAATAGTTCATTACATTGTTTAATTTATTGTTTAATTGTTTTGATATAACACGACGAACGATGGTTAATAACCACAATCAAAGCTTGCCGATTGTAAACAGGAGGGTTTTTCTTTGCTTAAGCACGTGTTGGTTGTAAAGTGTCATACACTGTAAATCAAAGAGCTAAAATTGAACAAGACATGCAACCAAATCGCCGTATTCATGAGGAAAGATCAAAGGTGTCTCCCAAAAGGCAAGGTCATTCGAAAGAAAACAATGAAATCGAATATTTGGAGCAGATTGAAAATGTATCTAGAAGATCCAATGTTTTCTTGGTCCTTCAGTATAAACAAAAAAGCCCATTTATGAGTCGCAAGCTGCATGATTTTGTGGAAATAGTTTATCAAATTTTAATGAGTAATAGAGAGAAGCTTGCTCAAACTACAGCATATAAAAAAACATTCTTGACAACTTCATTGTTTGATCATTCAGGAAGTTAAATCATTTCAAGATGTAATTACTCTCAATTCAGATTTTATTTCTAGGAATAAACTTGTTTTTATTTTATTTTTTAAATACAGTTCAAGAGTTTCTCTTGCACTTCTGGCTTTATTTTACCTTTGAATTATGAGAGAAACAGTCTTATCAGAAACTTGAGTTTATTTTCTCATCATTTTTGGCTATATTTTAACTCAGAAACATGATAAATCTGAGTTTACAGCTTGAAATTCTGCCTTTATTTGTGAGTTTGTTTTTGGTAAACCAGACTTTTAATTTATAAACTCAATTCCAAATAATAATTGTTTTATTCTGTAACTGAAACAAGCTTTTATAACTCGTTCCCTTTGCTTGTGATTCATTGATGAGGCTTGAACACACCTGACATGCATATAAAAATGAACTGTAATACGTCAGTTTTGAACAGTTATTTAATCAAAACATAAAACCAAAACAAATTTTAACTAAACACAGGGAACACAAATTAACCACCCTAGGTTCACAGCAAAAATATAGAGAAAACTTGATACAGTGTGTGAAAAGCCTCAACAGGCTTTAATGAATGAAGCGAAAGCACATTATTGACGAACGGAACCCTGTTCTTACACAGCCAGAAGAGCGACACTGCTGACAGCCAATGAGAACGCAGGACAGGGAGCAGAGCATGAAGGGCTTCGTTCAGTCCGACTTCTTGTCCTGTTGAGCATCACATTTGGCCTGCGTTCAGAAACAGAGCAGAAAGAAGATGAGTTTTCAGCATCACAGACTGACACTGAGATTTGCACAATCCTGGAGGATTTGGATGTGATTTTGGGCTGCAGACATGATGTCAAGAAAAGGGTCCTGCCATGTGACATGCTTATTTTATGACCACAGCTGGCATTTGTTATTTTTGTTAGCATAATCGTAGTACTTAGAAACATCACTTTTCTATGTGTAAAAATGTTTCATATTCATGTTAGGTAATGTACTTACTAACATTAAATAAGTACGAATAATCTTGTAAAGCATTTATTAATCATAGTTCAACATAAACTAATGCATTATTAAAATCTAAATGGAGCTTGTTAACATTAGCTAATGCAAAGTGAGTTAAACTAACATGAGCTAACGTTATTAAATTAAATAACATTAACTAAGGTTAACAAAGACGAATATACGGAACCCCGGAAGGGACGTAGTGGAGGAGAAAAAAATTGGCTGGGTGAAAAAAAATAATGGGTGAAAGAAAAAATGGGTGGGAGGAAAATATATATATTTCTAAGTTTTTGCGTTCTCTCGCAAAGTTTTGCGTTCCCTCGCAAAGATGTTTTGCGTTCTCTCGCAAAGTTGTTTTGCGTTATCTCGCAAAGATGTTTTGCGTTCCCTCGCAAAGTTTTGCGTTCTCTCGCAAAACTGTTTCTCCACAAACACTTCCTGTTCACTTCACTCATGTAAAACCTCCCGTTTTCGCTGAAATTCTCCCATATTTTACCATTCTACCCCACTTTCTTTACATTACTGTGCGCTGATCGTCGCCTTTCACTTTGCAACCTCTGAACCAGTGAATCCATGTATAAGCGCTGACTGACAGACGTGCTCCGTACAATAAACTGATCCCAGATCAGCGTCTGTACGCGCCATTTAAAGGGACACTTCTGTTATCAAACAAGTGAGCAGCAAATGAATCTCATGTTTTGTTTAGTTTGATAACAGAGGTGTCTCTGTAAGAATGCACAGATCTATAATGAAAACAGTCCATTACTTTAGAAACTGTTTGTGCTCATTAAAGAGAAAATAAGCTGTTTAAAATAAAACATGCAGGACGGAGATGTTTAATATTATTAGTGTATTTGTCTGTTTAAACATACACCCGCTCCTCTTTAAATGGTGTGTACAGACGCTGATCTGGGATCAGTTTATTGTATGGAGCGCGTCTGTCAGTCAGCGCTTATACATGCATTCACTGGTTCAGAGGTAGCATATGAAAGGCGACGATCGACGCACAGTAATGTAAAGAAAGTGGGGTAGAATGGTAAAATACGGGAGAATTTCGGCAAAAACGGAAGGGTTTACATGAGTGAAGGGAACAGGAAATGTTTGTGGAGAAACAGTTTTGCGAGAGAACGCAAAACACCTTTGCGAGATAACGCAAAACTTTGCGAGGGAACGCAAAACATCTTTGCGAGGGAACGCAAAACTTTGCGAGAGAACGCAAAAACTTAGAAATATATATTTTCCTCCCACCCATTTTTTTCTTTCACCCATAATTTTTTTTTCACCCAGCCAATTTTTTTCTTCTCCACTACGTCCCTTCCGGGGTTCCGTACGAATAAATGCCATGATAAATGTTAATATAATAATTGGGTCACACTTTACAATAAGGTTCATTAATGTTAATTAATGCATTTACTAACATAAACAAATAATGAACAATACATCTACTACTGTATTTGTTCATGTTAGTTAACGTTAGTTAATGAAAATACAGTTGTTCATTGGTGCATTAACTAATGTTAACTAGCATGGACTTGGATGTCAATAATGCATTAGTAAATGTTCAATTATGCTTAATAAATGCTGTACAAGTGTTGTTCATGATTAGTCCATGTTAGTAAATGCATTAACTAATGAACCTTATTGTAAAATTTTACCAATAATTGTTTGTTCATGTTAGTGAATACAATAACTAACATTTACTAATGGACTATTACTTTAGTGTTCGCTAATGTTGTCTTAGAATCAATATTTTTTTATTATTAAAACTGACCTTTTCTGTTTTCTTTAAAGGTAAAGTAGTTCCATTTAATGTCCAATTTAGTTTCTTCAGTTTACCTATAGCGAATGTCTTTGGACTAAGGAAATCGGAGCACTCAGAGGAAACCCACGCCAACACAGGGAGAGCTTGCAAACTCAAAACAGAAATGCCAACTGACTCAGTCAGGACTCAAACCAGGCGACAGTGCTATCCACTGAGCCAAACCGTGAAATTGAAATTGAGCAGCAGGATGGCTCGATGGTTGAAACTGTCACCTGGTTTGAGTCCCGGCTGGGTCAGTTGGCATTTCTGTGTGGAGTTTACATGTTCTCACTGTGTTGGCGTGGGTTTCCTCTGGGTGCTCCAGTTTCCCACACAGCCCACATGCGGTACAGGTGAATCAGATAAACTAAATTGGCTATACTGTATGAGTGAGAATGAGTGTGTATGGGTGTTTCTTTGTACTGGGTTGCAGCTGGAAAGAGTATCTGCTGCATAAAATATATGCTGGAATATCAGGTGGTTCATTCTCATGTGGCGACTCCTAATATATTAGAAGCTAAGCCGAAGAAAAATGAATGAATGAATTCTTGAAATTAAGATAAAAAAAAAAACACTTAAATTTTGTGATTTTGGATTTTTAAAAATTTTGGATTTAAAACAAAGAGCTGTGTTTTATTCTACAAACTACTGATGACCATTCTTGCCAACAGAAAATAAAAATGTGCATAAAGTAACAAAAAGGTTTTAGACAAGTTAATAAAAATTGAGCATATATATATATATACACACACACATATATATAATCAAAAAGATCTATATGATATATGCGTGATATATGCAAAACATCAATTCCTCAGTTTTTCTAAAACAGAAATTTTATTCAATTATTTTACATATTACTTTCAGAGCAGTCCAAGACATCATATTTACAAAATAAATCAATTATGTTAATATAGTTTATACCTATGATAACCATGTTATTAAATGTATGCATTTACAAAACTAAGATAAAAATACATTTATAGTAATGTTTGAGAAAATGTAATTTTAGTTTTATTAATGACCTTCTTTCCAAATTAAAAATAAAAATGTAATTTAAAGCTCTTTTTGCATAAATTGTTTTTATAAGTGCAATGTGTTCAAACATGTTTATATTAATTTTCAGATAAAAATGTCAATGGTTTCAGTTCAGGAGCATTAAAAATATATAAATTTGATTAAATAACCCTGGTTTTCAATTACCAGAGTTTCTGCAGGTTTCACAAAGTCAAATGTAAGACTTTTAAAGAACTTTTTAAAGACCATTATGAATAAAAGTTCAGACTAAGACAAACTTTTTTATAGATTATATTATAATTAGTCATTTCTTAATCTCAAATTTAAATAAATTGTCAAAAAAAGCAAACCCTAACTGTATGCATAAACATTTTTCAACATACTGCAACTTATCTTTAAAAAGCTGTAATAAACTAAATGTATGCACAACAGTCTGTCCAGGTCAGTGTCCTCACCATATATAGACTATAAATACCCAGGGAAATTTTAAACAACTATTGCAAGGATGATAATTAAACAATATTGGTAAATAGAGTTTGGTTGGTTTGTTTGGATTGTTGGTGATTGAAAAGTAAAATAAGAAAATAAAGACCTGTTTACAATTATTTAAGACCTACAAGACAAAATTTCTGTGAATTTACGACTTTAAGACCTAAAATTTAGTTTTTTAAAATTGAAGACATTTTAAGAGCCTGTGAACACCCTGATTACTAAAAATAAAATGAAATGAAAAAGAAAAACGTGTTGTTCTGAGCAATTATCATCTTTTAGATTATCAATAAAAAAAAAAACTCTAAATATATACCAGTATATACAAACAAATACAGTTGAAGTTAGAATTATTAGCCCCCTACAATTTTTTTTTTTTCATTCTTTTTGAAGTATTTTCCAGATAATGTTTAACAGAGCAAGGAAATGTTCACAGTATGTCTGATAATATTCTTTCTTCTAGAAAAAGTCCTTTTTGTTTTGTTTCGGCTAGAATAAAAGCAGTTTTTAATTTTTTAAAAGCCATTTTTGGGACAAAATTATTAGCCCCTTTAAGCTATATATTTTCTCGAAAAACTACAGAACAAACCATCGTTATACAATAACTTGCCTAATTACCCTAACCTGACAAGTTAACCTAATTAATCTAGTTAAGCCTTTAAATGTCACTTTAAGCTGTATAGAAGTGTCTTGAAAAATATCTAGTCAAATATTATGTACTGTCATCATGGCTAAGATAAAATAAATCAGTTATTAGAGATGAGTTATTAAAACTATTATGTTTAGAAATGTGTTGAAGAAATCTCTGTTAAACAGAAATTGGGGAAAAAATAAACAAGCGGTCTAATAATTCAGGGGGGCTAATAATTCTGACTTCAACTCTACATGTATATAAAAATTTACATACAGACAAATATACATGTACATATTCAGATATCATGTAATGAAAGCGGCAGCATGTGTTGTGTTGTGCATGAGAGCGCGTGTAAGCACCTTGTTGACCTTGTTGCTGTTTACTGAGCATGTATCAAGCATGCAGCACGTGTTCATGAGTCTCTTATGAGCTGCTGATTTATAAGTAAACATGAGAGCCTGCACGTCTATCTGCCTCTCGCTCTCCGTCTCACATACACACACTTGAGAAGAGCAGCTCATAACATTCACGATTCCTCAGGGGTCGCCTGACAGGTGCACAGAGTTTAGTGAAATAAACCACAGAAAACAATAAATCACAGCTGAGCGATACCGAGCGATAAAAGAGCATCTGGGCACACAAGAACTACTCTAATGTCAGCTCGCACATCATTAAAATTACAACTACAATGATTTCAACAACTCTACTCTATAGTATACTGCTATAATGCTAATATTACAGACAACAGACTCTTAAAGTGTGATTTCAGGAACACACTAGTGACAGCACACGTGTAACTTCTAACTTGACTTGGTTTACTGGAATCAGATGCTCCAGGAAGGCCTTGGTTACTTTTAAATGTGATTCGCTGTAACATTCAGACTGCCAATAGGACACGTGCTAGTGCTGCCACTGCCTTTCACATTTTAATATGCAATAAATAAGCTCAAACAGCAGAGCTCGTCAAAGTTGTGTTTTCCAAGAAACGCAAGAACTCATAAACCGCATACCTTGAATGCAATAGAAGCTGGATACAAGTGTCTTGCTAAATACAGAATGACAACATACTGTAACTAAATGTCAATCTGCATATCTACAATGCAGTTTTAAATGATTGGGGTCATTAAGATTGATTGATTGATTGATTGATTGATTGATCGATTGATTGATTGATTGATTGATTGATTAATTGATTGATTGATGGTTTTCTGCAGGTTTCATCAAGCCAAATGTTTGGACTTTTAAGACCTTGTTAAGACAATTAAAGGGACCTATAATGCAGCTTTTTACAAGATCTAAAATAAGTCTGATAAATCTTGAGTATTTATGTGAAGTTTCAGCTCAAAAAAACCCACAAATAATTTATTATAAGTCTTTTGAAACTGTCCCTTTTAGTCTTTTGTCCTAATTATGCCATTTTGGTGACTGTCGCTTTAAATTCAAATGAGATTTTGCTCTTTTCAAAAAAAGGGCAGAGCTACAAATGCCTGTGTGTCGGTAAATAAATAAAACATTTGTTAAAAGTTTATGTATTGAGATAAATTCTTGGTGATTGGATGGATGTCAACTTTAATGGACAAGAAAATTAAGAGTGCTTGTTTTGGAAGCTGTCTCGTTTGCCCAGTTAGCGCAGTTCGTTTGGCATATGTGAATCTAGCAATTGTGCTTGGATCCGCGCCAAACAATCGCTCCGATATTGCTTGAATGAGGTGGTCTCGGCTCAATTGAAACGAACTCTGGAGATGATTGACTGTAGTGAGAAATCGATATGATCCGAGCCCGGCTATATCACAGAGTTTTATGGATATGTAATAGGCATACGGCTATATGAAGAGAGAATTATGAGCTGGGCGGGAGGTCATTGGAAATCCCAAGTCTCCCAGAAGTTTCGGGAGTCTCCCGCAAATGCACAAAGACTCAAGGATGCCCACAAACGAGTGATAATCTCCCGAAAATCGCGCGTCTCCTTCCCGGTCCTCAAATACGTCGCGCACCCTTCTCACCCCTCTCCACCGCATCCCTCCTCGCTTTTCAGACACGTCATGCGCACCTTGTCAAACACCATCAAACCACCACCCACCCTGACAGCTGACCAGGACTCTGCAAAATAAACCCTGAAACTCTGACCAATGTGAGGAGAGTTTACTCACACGTGACTTGTTTTAGCTTTTTTGGTGTGAAAGCGAACCGCACCAAGAGCAAAGAGTAACAATGTAACAATTGTAATCCCTATTTCGAAACAACTGAATCGATTCACAGGTGTGAAAACATCCTAAGACCCATTTTAAATGATTTAAGACTTACTACACATTATTTCAGTGAATTTAAGACTTTATGTTACGAGTAGTGTAGTGTAGGCTTGTGTGTGTGGTGTTTCTCTCTCGCTCTCTCTCTCTTTCTCGCTCTAAGTATTCACAGGTGCAGCGGATTACGTTGGGATGGATCATGATTGGCGCTTGGATTGGTGGCGGCTATAAAAACCAGCAGAGAACATGGGTTCGATGGCTTCCCGCTCTCTCTCGATTTCCCCGCCTGTAATCAGTGGAGAAAGTTATCCAATAAGTGTTTGCTTGTATCTCTTTGTGGCTTTGTGAGATGCCGTTGTGATAATTTTTAACCGGCGATTGAAGTCCGGTTTTCTGTCTCCCTGTCGGTCTTGGAGCATGAGGTTTGATGCCTTATTTGTTATTTTTGTTTTCTCCTGTGTTTATTTGTAGGGAGGTAAGTTTTCTGTATTTTATTTGTTTTCTAGGGAAGTTTAATCTAATTTAGTTAGCTTGGTTTATTGTCATTTATTTTGGCTGAACCCCTCCTGATGTTATTTTTGCTGCTTGTTTCTGTAAATAAATCATATTTTCTTGTTAATTCTTAGTAGTTGTGTTTTTGGAATATTTTGGGGAGAGAGAGCGCGGGGTCACCAGGGATTATATTTTTAATCCCTGTTATTTTGTTACGTTTTGGTTAAATCTCTTTTTGATTAAGGACTTTTAATTTAACTCGTAACACTTTTAAACGCCTAAAAATTGTTTTTGAAATGTAAGAAATTAAGATTTTAAGACCCCACAGAACTTTTATTCAACATGAATGCATTACATTAAATCTTACTGCAAAAAATTGCTTTTCTAACTTTTTGTCTTATTTCTAGTCAAAGCATTTTAGCAAAAGCATTATTTTAAATTGAAAACAAGATTTTTTAATTTAATTTAAAAAAAAATTTTTTTTTAATTTTTTAATGCAATAACCCATATTATTTTATTTACTTAATTTTGACATATTATTTCTGAAAAAACAACACTTTTGCTTGTGTAGAAAATGCTTCTTGACTTGTGAATTTTATAGATATTTGTACGTTAAAGAGCTTAACGTGCTGCAATTTATCAAAAACATGCAATGACAAAAAACACCAGCAAATTTGAACATATTTGAACTAAAAACAAGACAAAAACTACAGAGGAAAAACTTTTTTTTTTTTTTTTTTTTTTTTGCAGTGAAGTAAAATAAAAAGCTGTTTATTATAAAGCTTTCGTATAAAAAAAAAAACATAAAAAAATGCATCACCATTGCCCCAATATATGCATTTTATAAATTTAAAAACATAAAAATATTGTTCAGGATTAGTCCATCAAAATAAATTTTTACCTTTGCAATGAAATTTATTTTATATTAAACAGAAATTGCTACTTTAAATTGTAATATTTCTATCAAATACCTCAATCTTAAGCAGACTTTCAAAAAATGTATCACTAATGCCAAATTTCTGCAGGTTATACTTGGGAAATGATCATGTAAAAATAACTCATACCACTGAGGCATTAAAATGTCCAAACATAGCTTTCTTTATACTATTCCAGATTACACACATTATAAATGTGTTTTTGTACAGCGCGTGACGAGTTTAAATCATGCAATACATACTTCAGAAAGGTATGCAATACATGAACCCTTTGACTCTCTTTTTTATCTCAATTTTAGACGCATCTTGCCAGATATATAGCAAAACCAGTACTGTAGTATATCTGTACTGTAATAAAACACTGTTAGAAGTCATTTAAAACAGATGCCACATTGGCCTTAATGTTCACTAGCTGCACTGTAATATTTGATCAGCACAGGAAAAAAAAATAAAAAACCCCGGCCGATTGACATTGCTCCAAGCTGAACAGCTGCCATCCGGGCAGATTGAAAATGAAGAACGCTGAAATGTGGTTTGAGACGTTTACATTTAATAGTTCGCTCAGATGCTTTTATTCACTTACGAACCATTTAAAGTATGTATTTTCTCAGAAAGCATGTACTGGGAATTGAACAATAATGATACACGAGCAGTTTTTCATCGTATCTGACGTTTTAGAAGATGAGAAAGTTACATCAGAATCAAAACATAATGAAACACATACTGTACCTGTGCCTCCTTTTAAGGGCCTGTAGGCAATGAACACTTTAAGAATGTTTAATATACAGTGGAAATCAGAATTATTTGCCCTCCTCTAAAATTGTATTTCTTTTATACGTTTTAAAAACATGTCTAAGCATATCAATTTTAATAACTAATGTCTAATGACTGATTTCTTTTATCTTTGCCATGATTGCTGTACAGAATATGTTAACACTATTTTGATTCAAGCAAACTTTAGCATACAACCATACATTACAGCCATACAGATCAAAAATTCTTTAAAACTGAATACCTTGCAAAATAGCATTTAAGACGGTTTGATACTTTTTAAGAGCCTTAAATTTCTCTACACAGATTTACCAACTTTTAATAGTTTTTAAGATCCCGCGGACACCCTAAAAAAGTTTTCGTTGTAATTCTAGTAAATTAGCATTTAATTAATTTCTATGGTCAGCCAGTCTTGTTTTATTCTTATTGAGTAACCACTGTAGATTTAATTAGTTGTTTGAATTAACATTTTTTATTCGTTTTAAGTTAGTTAAGATTTTAGCAACTAAGCTGGGTGCTTGTCATATCTAATACATTTTGTGTTTATTTAAAATGCGTCTATTTTTTACAGGTCAAAATATATAATGAAAAAAACTGGAATGATTAGACCAGGGCGGCACGGTGGCCCAGTGGTTAGCACTTTCGCCTCACAGCAGGAAGGTCGCTGGTTCGAGTGGCGGCTGGACCAGTAGGCATTTCTGTGTGGAGTTTGCATGTTCTCTCCCTGTTGGCGTGGGTTTCCTCCAGGTGTTCCGGTTTCCCCCACAGTCCAAACACATGCGCTATATAGGTGAATTGGATTAACTAAATTGTGTTTTTGTGTGTGAATGAGTGTGTATGGATGTTTCTCAGTACTGGGTTGCAGCTGGAAGGGCATCCGCTGCATAAAACCTATGTTGGAATAGTTGGCGGTTCATTCTGCTGTGCCAAAGAAATATGAATGAATGAATGAATGAATGAACGAGATTTTTAAAACCATAACAGCTGCTATAAAATAGCTGAAATATAAATGTTTGAAAGAAGATTTAAGTAATTAGGCCGTAATAATTGCTGAAAAAGGGTCTTACTAGAAGAGAAATTGGAAGCCGATGATATCACAACATTAAATAATCAACAAAACTGAACATTTAAAATCCTGCTGGGAAATTTGAGAGCTGCACATCTAAGTGATGATGATTTAAGCAAACCACTGAAGAGTTCAAAATAAAAAACCTTCACAGCAATGAATTAAACTCAAGAGGAATTCATGGAAATGAGTTTCAGAGAGTTAAATGTTTAAGCAGAGACTCGCCACGTATAAGCTTGCATACTTGAGATGCTACTGGATTCATTATTCTCTTCTCAGGTCACGTCAGGTTCCAATTCAGTGCCCTTAGAAGGCAGCAGTATTTGTAGACAGGGAAAGCAGAGGTAGGGTGGAACACACACACATACACAGGAACGCACACACAGGAACGAACACACACACACACACACACACACACACACACACACACAGGAACGAACACACACGCACACAGGAATGAACACACACACACACACACACACAAATAATAATTTCCAATAATATTTCACTTCAGAAGAAAAGTTTCTTTTACTGTAGCTGACAAAATGCTGATGTGCTTATTTGTTTTACATTAATTAATTAATTCATTCATTCATTCATTTTCTTAATTCATCAAGGGTCGCCACAGTGGAATGAACCACCAACTTATCCTGCATATGTTCTTTGCAGCAGATGCCCTTCTAGCTACAACCCTGTACTGGGAAACATCCATACACAGTCATTCACACACATATACTACGGACAATTTAGCTTACCGGGGAAACCGGAGCACCCAGAGGAAACCCACGCCAACACGGGCAGAACATGCAAAATCCACACAAAAATGACCCACCCAAGTGACCTTCTTGCTGTGAACCACTGAGCCACCATGTCACCCTAATTTGTTTTAAATGCTAAGGTCAATTATTATCTTTGGTTTCCAAACCACTGTTGCCAAATGACCTGCCCCATCAACCATACTTACCTCATTAACATAAGTCTAAATTGCACTTTAAGCTGAAAGCTAGTATCTTGCAAAATAACCAGTAAAACATTAAGTACTGTCATCATTGCCAAGAAAACAGAAATTAGTGTTTAAAGATTCGTTATTAAAACTATTTTGTTGAAAATGTGTTATTCCAAACAGCATTTTTAAAATTTTTGGTAACACTTTATAATAACTAAACACTTTGAATCATTTATTAAGCATTAGCAAATAGTACAAATGGTTTTTAAAAGTCAAGAATAGAGCATTTGTAGCTGCTTACTAACGTTTATTAATGCAGAGTTATTGCTTAACAGATAATGAATTCACTATTTGCTAATGCTTAATAAATGATTCATAGTGTGCAGTTAATATAAAGTTTTACCAAATTTTTTTAAATAATTAAAATTTCCTAGGAGGGCAAATAATGTTTTCCTCAACTGCGTACATATTAAAGTAAGATCTCTGACCTGCAGTCTGGCGTGTTCCTCCAGGAGACGGTCATACTCTGTGGTCAGATTCTCAGCCTGCTTCTTCATGGCCTTCACATCACTGTCTGACTTCTGAAGAGCTGTACACACCAGTAAACAGTGTACAAAATCAGCAGAAATAACACCAGTCTAGGATGTGCATTAGCTTTTCTATGCGATTTTAATTCACTGTAGCATCACATAGTCAGACTTTAGACTTTCATTGGAAGGTCTGATCCACTTTTCACCTTAATCTGTTCACACAACACTATTTGGAAGTCTTTAAAAGAAGTTTCCTATGCTCACAAACATGTAGCAAAATGTAGCAAACAATACTAACACTAATAGCAGACAATACTAATAAAGGAGTTTCTTATGCTCACAAATGAAACATATATACATATATACAATTACAAATAACATGAACATTTAATTTATTCCTGTGATGTAAAGTACAAATTTTGGCATCATTATTCCAGTTTTCAGTGAATGTGATCCTTCAGTAATATTTTCAAATATTATTGTTATTTAAACAAAATGTTTTCTATTTGAAAATATATTAAAATGTAATTTATTCCTGCGATGTAAAGCTGAATTTTCGGCATCATTATACCAGTCTTTAGCGTAAACTCATGCTTCAGAAATGAGTCTAGTTTGCTGATTTGCTGTTCAAGACAAAGTGCTCAGCATAAAGGAGTACACGCCATTTTGAAAATGAACATTTTTATCCATTTCTCAGTGAATATGGCTAATATATATTGGCGCATTTAAACAAAACAGATTACTGAAACAGACTTATTTACTAAAATATTATTTTAGTCACAGGAAATCTTTAGAAATGAAAGATAATACATTTAAATTCATTTAAATTCATGCAAAAAAAAAAAAAAACTACAACATTTCAACTAAATTGTATATATATATATTTTTTTTTTCTCTTGATTTTTGCTATTTTTGAAAATGTTATTTAATATTTTTACCTAACATACAAAAATGGTTCACAATTTAGTAGCCCAAATTTATAAATTATTTTGTTGATAAGCTCGAGATTTGGTTTCAGTACTGACTAAGCTAAAGTATATGCAAAAAATATAATATTGTAAAGTTCCTATAGAAAATATTAATTTAAAAGAGGGATTTGTAAGGGGTGTAGTCATATATGCTGAGCACTGTATATTTCTAATTCATAGCTATGATGAAATATTGATAATTTTGGATGACTAATATCTTATATGCAAAGCAAAATGTTTTTTTCTTTCAAAAGAACCACATTTATTTGAATTAGATTTATTTTGCAACAGTATAAATAACTTTACTCTCACTGTTGATCAATTTAATGCTTCCTGTATAACATTAATTGGCTTTAAAAAGTTCACACTGACCACAAACTTAAAACAGAAATCAATAACACATTTTATTTACATAACCTTTAAAGAACAGGTCGTCCTGAAATCTCTTGCTACAATGATAAAACAATGTTTTTATTTTAAGCTCACTGACAGTTTTGTGTAGTACCCCTTAAAAAGTGTTCAACTCAAGATGACCCCTTTACCCCATGGAGATAGAGGGTCATCAGCAGGCCTCGACCCCCTCAGCACTGTCTAAATACAGTTAAGAGAGGCATGGGAATCATGCTTACTGCGCTCAATCTTCTATGAGGAGTTTACTTCTGCTTCTGTTTTCTTGTGTTGCTCACTGTAGAGTCATTAGAGGGAACTAATCAACTTTCTAAACCCTCAAAATTTCACGTTTACATTTAGTCAGTTAGCAGATATTTTTTTAAAGTCTTACAATTTAGGAGGCACTCAGCAAACAAGAAAAGGCAGCACACACAAAAAGGGCTAATTATATACAGGAACTCTTAGTGCTCATAGAATTAAGTGCTAAAGTAAGGAGGGGGGAGTTTTTTGCTTTTTTTATTTAGAGAGTGGGAGGATTGTTTCTACAGGTGGTTTGTCAAGCCCACTCAACTGTGTGAGGCACACTTCATAACAGGCGATACAGAAAAAATCTGACATTGCGTTATTTAGTTTTTTTATAATATATATTACGATATTGACCATTTCAATGTGGTCATGTCATTAACTCATGAACATTTCCTGCATGTTATTAAACTATCATAACTGTAACAGGAGGAAATTCAATTACAACTTATTGTTAAAACAGCTGTCATAACATTATTTATCAATATGTGCCTCTTTTTCAATTTTAGGACGCTATAGAAATTAAATATGTAAAGCAGGAAATACGCTGGTACCATTGTTTTTGTTAACATGCCCCAAAATGGTCTATACTGCATCTATACAATTTCACCAAATGATTGAATAGCACGACTTGGAACGAAACTCAGAGAGAATGCACATGCATGCCCCCTATGTCTACTTTAGTGAACAGAACCTGTAAAGGGTGTGAATAACAGGTAATAAAGTTGTAAATAAGGTTCAGTTTGGGATCTTTTGGGAGCTGCACGAGAAGTATGATCTGCAGGCATGTTTTTTTTTTTCTTTTCAGAGTGACTACAGCCATGACATGAATGCACGCAGCAGTGTAAGTGAAAACGTTGCAGCCATCTTTTAAATGATTATATCGCATTTTAGAGTTATGATTACGGCAAGCATTTAATGTTTTTTTTTCAGTAGCAAACAGTGTTGTGCATGAAAATAAATGTTTACTGAGTCAGTATAACTACTCTAGCCTTTATAATGTTAAATATAATGCAAGAGGGTATCAGATAATGACAAATGTCTCATTTTACCAGTGAAAAAAATAGTCTAGTAATGTTCTCAATGACAAATAACAACCATATACCTCAAACATAATAATTCAACTTTTCAGCATTATTAATAGTTTCATTTTAATTTGTCCTGGTTGGTAATTCACAGTATAGTTATTACAGAACTATATTGTGAATTACTAACCAGGACAAATTTAAAGTCTGTTTAAGTCCACCATTCCAAGTCTATACAAAATTTAGCATTTTAACCAACAGTAGACCTACACATAGGCCTAATATTATTGTTATTTTACCATATAATAATAGTCTACTCATATTAACCTGATTTTAAGCTAAAAAAAATGTGATTCTCATTTTAACCAGAATCGTGCAGCCCTAGTACATGCATGTTTTTAAATTGATCAAATATTAAAATCTGTATCTGCTTACAATTACATATTTATTTTGTAACTATATTTATAATTACACTGTTAACCCATTCCTTACCTTTACTTAAACTTTAACCTAACCATACCTCCAGACCCCTCCCTAACCTTATCTGTAGCCCACTTCTAGTGCACCAGAAGCTTTGTGCAATACTATATAAACACATTTTCTTATTTTTAAGGACTTGTGGAGCTGTTCATCAATGGATTTGCTCTTCAGTGTTTAGACTTTCAGCAGTGAAATTTAAACCAGACTGAACTGAACTGCACTGAACTTCAACTCTGAACACTGGACTGACAGTTTCAGTTTACTAGAACTTCAATGTTAAGCTGCTTTGACACACTCTACATTGTAAAATAGCACTATAGAAATAAATATAAATTGAATTTTCTGATGCAAGCAGACAATAATTAAAACCACATAATATATGGTGGGACCCATTTATTTGTACATTTCCAATGCCACATGGCAACGAAAATCTCACAGGCCACTATTTATAATCAAATCAAATCCTAGAAGTTTGTTCATTAGCCTAACTTTATACACAGATAAACTTAATTTCTTAAAATGCAGACAGCAGTGATCTCAAATGGACAGCTCAAACAATTAAAGAATTTAATTATGATTTACTAACCCTCAGGTGATTATAAACCTTTATGGGTTTCTTTCATCTGTTAAACACCAAGTAATATATTTTGAAGAAAGCAGAAAATCTGTAACCATTGACATCCACAGTAGGAAAAACAAATAACATGGAAGTCAATGGATAATGATTATAAAATATCTTCCTTTGTGTTTAACAGAAGAAACTCAGACATGTTTGGAACAAGTGAAAGTAGAGTAAACGTAATTTTTGAGTGAACTGTCCCTTTAAGCACTGAATGAGCGATTCAGACTAATATACCTTTCTTGGTTGCGTCGAGTTCGTCCTTCAGCTGCCTGACCTCTTCCTTCAGATTTTTCTTGTCCTCCTCCACGCCACCTTTGGCCTTTCCACCCACTTCAGGCACTTCAATACCGGCTTGCCGCAGTTTCTGATGAGACACAGTCAGGCCTTTTGTTAGTCATATCATGGGATAATCAACTGTTTCTCAAAAAGTGTTAATCCAAGTTCCCTGAAGATATCGGAAGGGTGGCGATTATGGGATGATGACCAATGATCAAGATCTATTTGTTTTAGCAATACGTGCTATTGAGAGTATTTTTTTCTTTGTCTTAATCAAGGATTCCTGTTAACAAAATCAAGTTTGTCCTGTTACATTCAGAAAAACATCAGATTGCAAGGATGGAAATACACGGCTTCTCTAAATTTACAGTTTATGGTTTTGTCTGTAAAACAATATTCAAATTTCCTTCAAATTTAAAATAAAAATGTTGTCATAAAGAATATTAAACAATTTCAAAATAGCAAATTTTTTTTTGTTTTTTTGTAGCTGTGTTTCGTACTGGCACTTATCAAAAAGACACTTGCACAGTATTAAGACATAGAATGATAGAGCAAATGAACGGTTCAACAAACAATAGAATAAAAAGTAGAACGAACGATCCAATGATTGAATGAACAAACAAACAAAAACAAATAATAAAATGAATAAACAAACAATAGAATAAAAACAAGTGATAGAACGAACAAACTAACGATAGAATGAACAAACGACAGAACGAACAAACAATAAACAAACTAACAAACAGTAGAACAAACAAATGATAGAATAAACAAACAAATGATAAAATGAACAAACAACTGATAAAATGAACAAAAACAATGAAAAGAACAAACAAATGATAAAACAAGTGCACAACCAATAGAACAAACAAACAATAGAACAAACAAACAAACAATAAACAAACTACAAAATAAAAGAATAAACAAACAAAAGATGAAATTAACAAACAAATGATAAAATAAACAAACATGACAGAACAAACAAACGGTGAAAAAAAAGACAAGTGATAAAACGAACATACAGACAACAGAACAAACAAAGGATAAAACAAATGAACAACCAATAGAACGAACGAACAAATGACAGAACGAAGAAAGGATAGAATGAACAATCGATCAAGTAATAGATAGATATGAAGATGTGTTTTTAGCATTTTAATTTTTAACCATATACATCTATATAATTGGAATTATTTCATACAAACTGAAGTGGTTTTATTATTAATCAACATAAACTTCATTTTTAATTTAGAAAAGTAAAAAATAACAAAAATGATTTCATATTTATAATTTCATTTTCAGCAAGGATTCATTTCAAGTTTTTAAGTCGTTTAATGATTACATTTTTTGGTAACAAAAATCAAGTCCCATCCTGCATTTTAACAAATACCCTGCTTCATCCTGAAAGATGTCAGATCGCACACATAAAACGTGTCGTGTAAACAGAAAGATATTTCAGCTAAAGTAAATGCAAGCATGCAACTGGAAGAACTGCCAAAACACTTCACTGAAACCTGAACCACTGTCCTGTTGGCTCAACTCCTCATGGGAAAAAAAAGAAAGAAAACCGTCTACAAGCCATTCATTGACAAGTTATGGTGATAAAAAAGTGCTCTACTTTCCAGGGATCACAATGTTGTTAAAATAAGGTTTATAAATGATCTCCATCCATGTCATTAGCTTAGGAGATCCCGTTAGTCAGTAACCATCCACTGTAAATACAGCTATAAATGGTTAATATTTCAACAAAATTTTGGAAAACAACAGCAAATCTCAAGATGGCCCAAGAGGCCATCAGTATTTCTGTTTTCCAAGAGGAAACAGTGTGTGTGTTTAGGTGAGACACTGCAACCAAAAACTGTTTTTCAAGCAATTTTAAGATTTTGTCCGATAACACTATTTTAAGGCATCCTTGTTGCACATATTCTTTGTACTTACTACAGTAAATACAATTAATTATGCATAGTTACATGCAACTAACCCTAAACCCAACCATACAGTAGGTACATGTAATAATTGTACTTATTGTATTAGTTTAGTGAATAGTAACCCTGTAACAGGAACACCTTAAAATAAAAATGTAATCTTTTGGGGTTTTTGGTATAAAGCGTTAATAGTTTTAAGTGTTATTTTGTCACACTTTATCAATTTGTCTGTTCAGATCTACATATTTTGAAGGCCATTTTCTCAAAAGGAGTTTTTTTCTAGCCATTTAGCAGTATTTTCTGAGTTAAGAAGTTATGAATAAATCAACAAATACTTAAAATGCCCTTTGTAAAACATATTTGGCCCAATGTGTCAGAAAAAGTAGCAATTTTGAACTTGACTTAATCCAATGTTCAGATTTTTGCAAAAAGTATATTCAAATCAGTGTGTTTACTGAAATAGTGCCTCATTTTCATACACAAACAACATGTAAAAATGTAATACAAAAATGTTTTTAATGTATTCTATAGTCAAATTACCAGTTTGTAAACATTCAAGATGCGTGCGCATCGAGGTTGCAGAAAAAAAACAGGAGCGCTAACATTTACAGCGAGGGAATGACATCCGATGCAGTTGTTGTTGTCCTGGAGATTATATTGATTACATATTATGTATATTGCCATAGAAATTATATTGAATACATATGTATATTATTTACGTAATGCGTATTATAACAGCTTGTCACCCAGTGATAAGCACAGTTATTCAGCAAAATTAACGTTAAAGTGAGCGCAGTTCGTCTGACTTGAATCTGACTGTTCGTATTCCATTTGCAATAGCACCCTTCCAATGGATACTGGATAAGACAAAAATAACCATCTCATTGAAACTCCAAGTGATTTTACAAGAGAAGTTAAAGGCCTACAAGTCTTTGGATGCCAACAATTTTGTTCTGTGTGGTCATGCGCAAGAAATAATGTTCCCTGATTACCAGATTCAAAATCATGTAGTGCTAAAAACCGAGGTTCTGCCTAGCCAAAGACAAGGAAAGAAGACTGAACTGTACAAGGCCTGGGTAATCATCAACAAGCAAAACTACTGCATTCTGACAGCAAACTGCAATTGTATGGCAGGGTATGTGAACTTACACCTTTACATTTCATTCTAAGCATTCAGTGTCCATCGTTTAATTAACCTTAGCTGTTTTTGCTAATATCATTGCTGCAATCAAAAACGAGTAATGTGTATGATTCAGCATAGCTTGAACTTGCCTGATATAGATTATATAACTCTATTCAGCTCCATGTTAGCCAAAGACGTCTGTGGTTGGCATTAAAAGCAGTGTGGTGTACAATAAAATTTTATTTTAATTCGATTTTGGCATCCTACTGCACAACACAACATGTTTGCTAATGGAACCGGTATGCGCGGCTGAACTCGTGTGACATAGGTTGGTAATTCCACTATAAACTGGGAAGTATGGTAAAAACTATTAGGTTTTATTCACCTCTTCACCTGTGGTTTGACCAAACTTCACACATTTTGGATTTCATAGGGTCATTATTGAACCCTAAAATAGTTTAAAACTCTTACAATGGAAATATGTGCCCAGGACTACATTTTCATGCAGTTTTGTTTTCACAAACCCAGTAGAGGGCACGGTGTACATTTTTGACAATCTCAAATACATTACTGGGGCATGTTTTCTAATATGTGCCATTTCTCTAAAATCAATGTGGACATTTCTGGAAGTCTCAATGTCCTTCTCGTGCACGTCCGTGAGAGAAGCCAATTGGCTTTTTCGTCATACATAATATATCAGCTTGATATAGACTCACCCAAACACACCCTACCCTAAACCCAACCCAAGTCAGCGGTAACACCCTATATAATTCGTCACAGCCATATGTACCAGTGAGCACATATTCCTTAGTTCTCAAAAATGTACACCAGGGTACATTTTCCCAAAGAGCCTACGTTAATAAAAGAGCACATGCTTAAAAAACATTATGTACTCTTGTTCTGCTTACAAATTAACACACAACAGCACGAGGAGCAACGCTGTAAAGTTGTCAAGGGTCATGCAAGTTTCTCATACCGTGAAAATCTCCCTGTACATGTTAGACAAATCATTAAAACCTGCCTGAGTGAATATTTGAATGCTAAACAGCTCAAGGTATGCGACCCGAGGGACATTGACGTTCAGAAATGAGCCCTTTCCAAGTGACCCGGACAAGGGAACAAACACAGGAGACTTTTAAATCACGTCAAACAAGAGAAAGATGTTTTTTTGCCTCTGGAGAGAAAGAAAAAAAAAAAACTAGATCTGGGTCAGATGATGTTTTGGATGATGTTTCCTGCAGATACAGTAAAAGAGAGTTCAAATACAACTGAAGTGCATGAAAAGACTAAACTTAAATGGGACAGAGAGCAGAGAGCTGGGTAATGTGCAAGCCATAATGACCCCTTCATTTATGAAATGGGACCATTTTTCACCTTGCCATATAGCTGCTCGATTAACCGAAAAAACAATTTCGATCTCGATTCAACACAAATCCTAATCCAGCATCTCGACAATTCAGCCAATTATATTTTCAAGTTTGGGAGAAGCATGAAGGCTGTTGCACAAATCTTCATGTTGTTTGATTTGCGTTGCTCATCACTGTGAATCAGGGTTTCTTCCATCCATTCCATATCAGTTTAAAAAAAAAGAAAGAAAATTAAGAAAACGGACGTTTTCGCTTTTGCTTACAACAAAAAATGAAAAAAAAAATGAAAAAACAAGATTTTGGCTCAATTTTTGTTTTGTTTTTTTAATTATTTTATTTAGGGTAGGAAAAGGAAAAAAACTACTTTAAAATGCATTATTCACATGTAGGTAGTGTTGAAATGCCCTCATAATAAGAGCCCTATGCGGACCATACTCAGGCTTTTATTTATTATTATTTAATTATATATATAAACTAAGTTTACATATTCTGTCATTTGATCAGTTATCAGGTCTACATTCACGCCTTTGACGTACACGATGTAAAGCTCTGACAAGGTGCCTTTATTTAGCCTGTAGCCTATACAATAGGTTAGATTTGTTTTACATATAATGTTCCATCACTTTAAATGTATATATTTTTTATATATATAGTTTACATAATTTGAAATAATTTACGGTTTTAAAAAATGTACGCAAACGCAGTAATTGTAAGCCTGATAACTGATCAAATGTCAGAATATGTAAACTAAGTTTATATATGAGCAATTCCATGCAAATGTCAACCTTGCCATGAATAAACTTTTTTCACCAAAATACGGAAACCGTTTCTGAGGTTTTTTTGTATAAGAAAAGTATTTTACAGTACAGTAAACATACTAAGAATGTATTTGTCAATGTTTTCAAACTATTATGTTTGATTTAGCAAAGTCACACAAGCGGCAATTTCACATCTGTCACATCTATAACGGAGAGATGTCACATCCATAACGACACTTTTTTCCCTCATAAATGTGAAATATTAAATAAAATAAAGTCAATAATTTTTGTTTTATAGAGAGCCAACTCTTTTCCATTTGATTATTATTGTTTCTTTTGGGTTGTGCAGTTTAATTAACAGAATTTCTACAAAGTATGTTGCATACTATAAATTCGCAGACTTTTTTGTCACATCCATAAGGCATGTTTATTTTCCAGATTTAAAGCACAAAATATGTTTACAGATTGATATTTTTCTGGTCCCATAACTCTGTGGTCAGTTGTTCTGGAGAATATAAACATAAGTTTTAATATAATGTTAACATACACTTTCTACGTGAATTTATGTTTATTAAGATTTTACTGCAAATGTCACATCCATAACGCTGGAATTGCTCATATATATAAATAAGTAATAATAATTAAAAGCCTGGGTATGGTCCGAGCTCCGATTTGGTTGACCAATTAGAGGAAAATGAGCGTTTCAGCACCGCCTACATGTGTATAATGAATTTTAAAGTCCTTTTTTTGTTTTCCTACCCTAAATTAAAAAACGAAAAACGAGACAAAATCTTGTTTTTTTTGTGAGCAAGAGAAAAACGGCCGTTTTCTTAAATTCTTTTTTTTTTTTTTTGAAAACGGAACTGAAATGGACTGATCATATCCTGATTAACGTGGTCACCTCCAACACCTCCAAAGTGCCACATACTGTATTTATAAGGTATAATTAGTTTTTAAATGTCATTTCTGATGTATTCGTGGTCGCGAATACGTCTCACAAGTGACCTTTTTGTTTACTAAGAGGACAGACCACCTCTCAGTACTAAACAAACAGTGAAAGATGTTGCTTTCGCAAATCATTAGCGAATTGTTAGCTCGCGAATTATCTATACTTTAGTGAACAGAACCTGTATAGGCTGTGAACAACAGGTAATAAAGTTGTAAATAACATTCAGTTTGCTGCACAAAGTGACCATTTTTGGAGCTGCGTGGGAAGTATGAGTTGCATGTTTTTTGACATGCAAATCACATGACATGACATGTGCCGTACATCTACAGAATCATGAGAAAATCATGATTTGATCTTAAGCAAAAAAATTCTCATTTTAGCCAGAATCGTGGAGCCCTACCTTGCCATTTATATAAAATCAAGAATCTATGCATTGCTTCCTGTGAAGAAGAGATGCACATTTTTTTGGGGCACGATAGTAAAAGAATGATTTCTAAGAAAACACATAACATATGCATAATAAAAATTTAATAATACATTTTCTTATTAGCATATGAATAAATGAATCTATTAATTTTGTTGAAAGCACATGGCCACCAGTTTATTAAACAATTTACGAGAACAAAAATCACAACAACAACAAAAAAGTAAATTGATTTATGCCACAAGTAAGCTAAAAATAACATCTTTAAAGTGTAGAACATTTTAACCACCAAACCCACACAAAACTCCATCAGTCCTTTATTACCGAAGGAGCGATCTCAGCTAATAGCATTATGCATTATTAAAAAACTATTTGACATAACTAATAGCAGCAATATAACCACACTTTATGAAGCAGAATCTTGCAAAATTCATGCCCTTATTCACACTTGATTAAATATGAGACTGCTCCGACATTTGCTTGGGGACCAGTAATGGAGAACAGAATGATCTTGAACAGATACAGAGACTTTTGACCAAGGGGACCAAAAAAACGGACAAACTAGTGCCTGCCTTTTTTATTTATTTATTTATTTTAATGACAGTTAAACACGTTATTCTTGCTTGTAATCTCAGTCTATACAAATTCCATTGAGCTGCACAAACATGTTGTATTTGCTGAGTTTAGTTGCTAATGTTGATTCACAAATCAATAGCAACACTGTAAAATATATCTTTAACAGTATTTTGTGACTTATGTTTTTTTATCGTTTATTAATGATCTCAAATTGAATTACGAGACTTTGATCTCTCCTCTGATATGTTAAAACTAATTTTTTAAAAACGGACTTTGACATTTATTAGTTTAAAGTAATGTATTGTATTGTGTGAGTTGATCAAAAAAATGTGCAACACTATGCCTCCAAAATAATATAAAAAATGCTCCCAGAATTGTTGTTATTGTATGGACTTATTTCTATATATATGATTTATTTATATAATACGTTTTGAACTACTAGAAATCTTAATAAAGTCACTGTGAAACGGCAGAGCTGAATTTCCAACATTAAACCTTGTGTGCTGTTCGCAAGTAGTACTCACTGCAGTGCCACACAGGCAGAGCTGAGCTCCAGGAAGGTGGAGCGAATCCGATTCATTCTAAAACATTGTATAAAACTAAAACGTATAAGTTTAAACAGGGCCTGGGTCTCAATTTGGTCAAAACTGTCTCTGCATTTCAGCAAATGGAATGATTTTTGGTGACAAATCTAATTTTTACACATAATTTGAAAAAATGCTTTCAAAATGTTAAAAAATTCAACAATACACTCTGCGCAAATTTACTACCTTTTTGTTATGTTGGTGTCTGTTTTTGCCCCATTGACTTCCATTTTAATGACATTTTTTGATTGCAAAGTCGTGACATTATATACATTTTTTTTGTTGTTGAAATTAAATTGATTATACCACTGATTCCACTAATTAATTTATTCTCACTATCATTTACATCAGTAGTTTTTCACATTTAATATATATTTAATATTAAATATTTCAGATATTTTATTTTGCTCACTTTTTCAATGTAAAAGTGCAGGTCGCATAATCAGATGTTTTATTTTCACAAAAGTTATTTGAAACATTTAAACAGATACTTTCCATGTAAAGTCACCTTTGTAGATTTAATTTAATAGACATCTATATTTGAACCTTATATTTAACCCAAGTATAAAAAAACTAAACTGAAGGTTTAAAAAAAAATGAAAAAAAACAAGTTAAAGTTTTAGTTAAAGTTCAAAATTAAAAATTATAATAATGTTGAAAATTCAGAAAAGGCCAGAGGAAAACCTGGCTTTAAATAAATAAAAAATGTAGCGATTAAATAATAATAATAATAATAATAATCATTATAATAATAATAATAATCATTATAATAATTCTTTGTGTGTGTGTAATAAAAATTCAAAGCCCTACTTCAAACCTGGTTACTAGAACTTCCCTCTACCCTGCATGTGGAAAGACTTATGTATTATTCTAGAAAAAAAAACGAAAAAGAAAGAAAGAAAAAGAGATCAAATTTGTAACTTTTACTGTTAGTCATCAGTTGCAGAGCAAAATAAGATTAGCTTCTGGCCTCAAAATACATGGTTATATGGAGAATAGTGTGTGTGAGTGTGAGAGAGACTTTTATACACTTACCTTGATGTGTTTGAGAAAATCAAAAATAAGCACCTCTAGCTCTCAGCTCTCAGAACATAGTAATTATAGTAAGTGTGCATTTACGCACTTATGTTATAATTTACTGTTTTACTAAACTCCATATAAATGGCGGAAACTTTTTTGCACAGGCCTATCTAAAGGGGTAATTGTGCCAACTGATGATCAACAGTAAAAAGTTTGACCTCTTCCTAATAAGGAAAAACACCAACAATCAAGAATGTATGATTATTTGATGTCAAATGTCATTATAATGGAAGTCAATGGGGCAAAAACAGCCACGAACATAACGAAAGGGTAGTCAACTACCCTTACACAAGGGTTAAAAGCTGATAGAGCTTACATCCGGTAAATGCTAGTGGGAAAGAGGTAGGAGATAAGGAATCAATAAAGGCACTTTAGCAGGTCACACACTGTTCTCACCTCTTTACCTCAGAGCACGACTCTGTTAACATCAACACATCAATAATAACTGAAGAAAAAAAAAACCTATCATAAAGGCCGGTCGGGTCGTCTCGCCCTCCAGAAGGACACATCGTTCCAGAAAAACACTGCAGCACAACGCTGAGATTTACAGGCCTCATTCTGTTAGAGTCAAACTTCATTTACTAAATTGAAATATTCCACCATCTGTCATTCAGTACGGCTTGTGCTCTTGTTTATGGTGGCGCTACACCATTTGACAGACGTGAATTATGGCGGCATGCGAGTGTGTATGTGTGTGATAACCCACGTGTGCCATAGTGTGAGACCTCATGCAAAGATCAATGCGGTGACTTACTGCACGTCAGCACTGTAATTGAGCCACACGCTGCTGATCTATCCCTGCATTCTCCATACTCGGGCATCTACATACTAACAGACCACAATACAGAGCATGCTGTTTCCAGGATTTAACAACTAACTAGATATACAGTTGAAGTTACAATTATTGGCCCTCCTGTGATTTCTTTATTATATTTACCAAATGAGGATTAATAGAGATTAATTAATATTTTTACAGCATTTACTATAATATTATTTCATCTAGAGAAAGTCTTATTTGTTTTATTTCGGCTAGAATAAAAGCAGTTTTTAATTCTAAAAGCCATTTTAAGGTCCATGTTATTAGCTTGCTTGAGCAGTATTTTTTCCGATTGTCTACAGACCAAAACATTGTAATACAGTGACTTTCCCAACCGGCTAAACTTTTATAAAAACTTTTGTTTTTTGGGATTTCCGCCTGTATTTTACCTACCCAAATTTAAAAGCTTCCCAAATCCACATGCAGAGGTGTAAATGCAAAAATGTGGTATCATTTTAAAGAAAACCCTTTGAATTTTCATAAAACACTATTGAAAGTGTTTAAATTAACTGTATATGTCGTCTGTTATAATAAACACCTAAAAAAAGAGGCGCTTTTTGTATTTTTTTTCTTTTAAACTCAAATTTGAAAGTGTACCTTTTAGGTTCTGTGTGGTCTAGCGTGCTGTTATTAATTTTGGTGGTTCCTGCATATGTCTGTAAACATAGCAAAAAAGAAAAATGTCTCTACCATAATCTATGCAAAAGTTATTGTATTCCAACTGATGAGAGGTGCAATACAAGCCACAGGGACCGATCATTGTTTTCATATTTCACTATTCTTCTGTTTGATCAAACATAATTCACTGTGTTTGGACCACATCAGACATATAAAAGGATTACATATGCACATCACCTCAAAAACAGAGGAAAAATGGCCCTGAAATGGCCAACTCGCTCCTTAAGATCTCAAAATTCAGGGCTTCTGGTAGTACCTAGAATAGCAAAATCAAGTAAAGGAGGTCGAGCCTTCTCTTTCATGGCTCCTACACTCTGGAATAGCCTTCCTGGTAATGTCCGAGGCTCAGACACACTCTCCCAGTTCAAAACTAGATTAAAGACCTATCTGTTTAGTAAAGCATACACTCAATGCATCACCTAGCGGGTTCCACACTGGCTCCTACATCTTGCTTATATACACTATGAACAGCAGCTACGCTAATTATTCTCTTTATTCTCTATTTTCACCTGGGGATACTCATCCCGAGGTCCTCAGATTAGGCAGAGTCACTGATTGGATCAAAGACCAGCGACGTGATGATCCCAAGGATTCCATATCCGGGACCAGGCCATATCCTGAGCTGCTGCTGCGCTGATGGTCGTGGGGAGTGGAGAACATGTGTCTGATTCCAGCGACGCTCCAGGGACAGACAAGTCTTCACTGAGGCCATCTTCCAGCCTAAACCACGGCGAATGAAGTTCTGCACAAGACTTTTGGCCAGCGGAGAAATTAAAATGGTCGTGCCCAACTGAGTCTGGTTCTCTCAAGGTTTTTTTTCTTCACTCCCATCAGGTGAAGTTTTTTTTCCCTCTCCGCTGTCGCCACTGCCTCACATGGTTCAGGATTGGTAGAGCTACGCATCGATGAATTTGCTCTTCAGTGTTTGAACTCTCAGTAATGATTAAATCACACTGAACTGAGCTAAACTGAACTGAACTGAACTTAAACACTAAAACCTGAACCACACTGTTCCAGTTACTGAACCACACTGTTCCAGTTACTATGACCATTTATGTGAAGCTGCTTTGACACAATCTACATTGTAAAAGCGCTATACAAATAAAGCTGAATTGAATTGAATTGAACTGAAGCACATAGCATAAGGTAAGAGATGACAGCCGTCTTTGCTATCTGCCTGGGGTAGCTTATTGATCAGAAATGTATTGTTTTCACTTCAGAAGTGGATTACATGAAAGGCAAAGACCTATAGATGGCGCTTATTTTAGCAGAATAAAATATGACCATGCCTTGATTTTTAATTATTCAATTAGGACAGTAAGGTCTGACTTTGCTTAGACAAAAGTCTTATCACTAAAGAGAAATCATGTACAGTATAGAATATAAAGTCATGCTGCAGTGGAAAAAGAATGAATATTGTGTATGACTCTCATGAGCTTGGAGGACTGCATCCATACATCTCGGTAATGACTCAAATAACTTAATAATAAAGTCATCACAATATCTAGTAAAATAGTATGTATTGTCATCATGTAAAAGATAAAAAAAACAGTTATTAGAAATTAGTTATTGAAACTATTATGTTTAGAAATGAAAATATACAGGGCGCTAGTAATTCATGAGGGCTAATACTTCTGACTTCAACTGTACATTTAAAAGAAATATTCAAAATTCAATAAAGTTTATTAATATAGCACTTTTCACAATAATTATCAAACTAAAGTATCTTTACAAAAGGTGACATTATTACCACATTACAATCCAAATTAGAAAAGTTAAGGAGTATAGCATGCACATTGTGTCACACAGTGTCCTATCCATAAAGGTGATGTCTATGTGTATTTGAAATAGAAGTGCAGTGCATTGTTTTCATGATAATCAGTGCTTACAGACTTTTCTCTTTTGGTTTGAAGGATCAATAAAGGTATATTAAAGGAGAGGTTTGTCAGCGCAGATAATTATATGCAAGGAAAAGCAGATCGATGGCAATTCAGAATGTCAATATGAGACAGAAGGTCAATTACAACTTAAGCAAATATTAAGGTGATATATTAGATGAGAAATGTACTTAAAACCAGCAAACAAATTGATAACGCTGCACTGAAATCTGAAAAGCTGATGTAGTAGAATTACTAACAATAAAACTGAAATAAAAAGTATTTAATGCTGTGCATTTAAATTAAATTAATAAACAATTATGACAAATGTACTACTAAATAAATACAAAGTAGAGCTGTTGTTTTATTTCTAACAAGAATCATTTGATGAAATGTTAAAAAAAAACTTCACTTAGGGATCACAGACTGGTGCTTGAGAAATTTCAATCCAGTGCAATAATAACTAATCATTAAAACACAGCCGTGACTGAACTGTATGATGTCAAGTCTGTGATGAGCAGACAAATGTCATCAGCTTTTCTCATATAGTGTGCTGTAATCTCCAGTCTGAACGTCATATAGCATTATTGAAATCAAACGGAACACTCAGAACTTTCTTCTTTCACTGGATTTAAAGAGACCTGTTAATGTGGAACTGATCTACAGAACTATAGTTCCCATTTACACTATCAGATTATCTAACAGATGTGACTGGCAACTCCCTTGAATTTCCCTGGAAGTCCATCAGACACAAATAGGTTTAGTTCCCTTAAGGGCACAACATCGAAAGATAGTCAATAAACTATAACCTGGCAGTTACAAACCAAACCTCAACTAAACCAAAATCTCTAAACTCCACCCTTTTGGTTACTTGCCCCATTTCAGATGTCCTCTTTGTTAATTATGAAACTTAATGTTAGAAGTATAGCTACATACCTGGCAAAAGTCTTGTCTAAATAAAATATAATCATGCCTTGATTTTTAAATATTTAATTAGGACAGTAAGGCCTGACTTTGCTTAGCGAGTCTAGTCACTTAACATAAATAAAGTTTAGTATAGAATATAAAGTGTTGGTGAAGTGGAGAAAGAATTAATATTGTGTCTGACTCCCATGAGCTTGGAGGACTGCATCCATACATCTCTGCAAAGACTCAAATAACTTATTAATAAAGTCATCTGGAATGGCAGAGAAAGTGTTCTTGCATGACTTCCAGAGTTCATTAAGATTCTTTGGATTCATCTTTAATGCCTCCTCCATCTTACCCCAGACATGCTCAATAATGTTCATGTCTGGTGACTAGGCTGGCCAATCCTGGAGCACCTTGACCTTCTTTGCTTTCAGGAACTTTGATGTGGAGGCTGAAGTATGAGAAGGAGCGCTATCCTGCTGAAGAATTTGCCCTCTCCTGTGGTTTGTAATGTGATGGGCAGCACAAATGTCTTGATACTTCAGGCTGTTGATGTCGCCATCCACTCTGCAGATTTCTCACATGCCCCTATATTGAATGTAACCCAAACCATGATTTTTCCTTCACTAAACTTGACTGATTTCTGTGAGAATCTTGGGTCCATGTGAGTTCCAGTAGGTCTTCTGCAGTATTTGTGATGATTGGGATGCAGTTCAACAGATGGTTCATCAGAAAAATCTACCTTCAGACACTTTTCCAAATGTTCAACAAACAAGTCAAGTTATTATTTGTTGCTTTTACAACTGGGATCGACGACGAGACTTTTGTCAGGCAGTGTAGAACCGTTTATTTTTAGAACAAACATTTTGCTTTCTACCTTTACATTTTCTAATTTGCAATACTTTATCTATTTCTACTAGAGATGTGTAATTTGTAATGTAGCCCTTGTTAAACAAGCTATAAAAATATAAATTGATCAGTAAGCAGCATTAGCAGTGTTTAGTCAGCTAGTCTCAAACACCTCTAATTCCTATCCACTTCCAGAAAAATCTACATATAATTATTTGTTATATTTCTAGAAACTCTACAATAACCATTAACACATAAACAAGCATACATTTTTACAATCATGATGTTTGGGTCAGTATTTTATTAAATAAATTAATACCTTTTCCCATCACTGATGCATTAAAGAGGCACAATAAAGCCTTTTATATCGATAATTATCAGAAAACAATGCTTGATCGCCTAATCATCATAGTAGACCGTTTTCTGAAGCATCATGAGACATTAAAAAGTAATAATAATAAAAAAATTAAGTTTAGCATGATAGAAAAAAGTAGTGTCTTAAAATTTAAAACATATCAGTGGTATTTTAGCATTGCAAAAATACTTTGTATCATTATTATAATGCTTGTTTCATTTATTTGTATTATTTAAATTTTATATCAATCAATATAATCATAACTTTTCCTATATTATGTTTTATATTACAAATATATTTCTATGCTATTTTAGATTGAATAAAACAGATGATTATTTTTGTCATTTAATAGCTATTTATATTTCTTACCAACATGAAAAAATACTACAGTACTACTAAAAATACTACTACCACTACTTCTACTAGCAATAATAGTATAGTAATAGAAATTATGATAATGTTCTAATAATAGTGATGATAACAACAACAACAACAACAACAACAACAACAACAACAACAACAACAACAATAATAATAATAATAATAATAATAATAATAATAATAATAATAATAAAAATAATAATAATAATAATAATAATAATAATAATAATAATAATAATAATAATAATAATAGCCAGAAAGCCATCATTTAATCTTAACTAACTATCTGACAAGCATTTTGCCAGTAGGTGAGTGCTCATTTTGGATGCTTCCAAATATAGTCTGTAAACCTGTTTCTTGTCTTATTGTTAAACTCTGCCCTCTAGAGGTAAACATTTATAATACACTGATGTTGATGAGCAACATTTCCCTGAGGACTGAAAGATGGAGAACACCTAACAAACCAAACTGACACATAAGAAACTATGACATAACACCATCTACACAAACAAGTCACCAGTCACTGAAGGAACAATTCATCCACAAATGATTAGTTTATTCATTCTCACACTTTTGGCTGGAGAACTAGATCAGCTTACCAACTTCATCTTGTGTTAGTCAGATAAATAAATGACAGAACAGTCAGTTTTGGGTGGATGTTGACTTCAGGGCCCTTTACTAATATTGGCACCCTTCATAAATATATGAATAATGTATTGTTGTTTAGCCTTTTGATCTTTTGCTCAAAATATTAACAAAAAAGAATGTATCTTGCATTTATTGGGAACAAACAATTGCAAACAGCACAGTTCATCAAAAAACACGGATATTTTAGTTAAATTTGTGTATGCAACAATAAATAGGAAAATATCTTTTAGGTATTTTCCATTGCAATGTACACCTGGTATGAACAGGTCATTGTTCAAATAGCTTCACAAGGGTATAAATATGATTTTAAAAATAAAAGAGTCCAAACAGTTATTCATCACAATGGATAAGACCAAACACATCTGTGATTTGCCGCAAAAGGTTGTTGAGCTTTTAAAATGGAGAAGTGTGTATTAGAAAACGAAATGGTTAAAATGAGAAATGGTTAAAATGAGATTTTGTTGGTGAATGTTAAAAAGAGTACTACCAAAATATAACCGTCAAAACAGAGTCCTATCCTAAATGCATGGATAGAAATTACGATGGACACCCAGATAGAATTAATATTTGCAATAGGTGTCAGCAATTCCCAGCAAATCACATGCATATGTTTTGGTCCAAGATTGACAGACTGGTCTAAAATATTTGATATTTTTGGAGAAAAAAAAAAAAAATACTTTTAATATCACTCCAAACCATCTAACAGCACTGTTTGGAATTCCTTTCAGGCCAAATTTGCCTTCAACAACACGCATGCGCTTAATTTGAAATGTTAAACGCGTTAAAAACATTTATGCAATTAACGCGGTTGCAGTCTTTTTTTTCATTTCCTGTTGTGGTCGATGTGTGTTCAACATGCAAAGAAATATGGATAAGACCAAGGAAGCACTTTTTAAAGGAAACCTTCAGTATAAAACAGTTAATGTTGCATCACCAGGCTATCAAGTGTTTCCTCCAGAGTTTCATGCAATTTCGTAAGTTTCATTTTTAACTTTCGACTTGTTTTAATGGAATTTGATACCACTTGGCGAACGGAAAGAAAAAACCTCTTATTTTGTGACTCGGTGGTCCTTTAAGGTAATCAAAAATCGCTGTTTACATGGTAGACTCTTAATAAGAGTATTATCTTAATCATTTTAAAATCGGAGTATTGGTGCTTTATGTAAATGTACTCAGAAAGTGCCAGATGAAGTCGCGAGCTGTCAAAGACAGCGCATTCCTCTGCCTTTCAGCAAGCGCCCTCTAATGTTTACTAAGTTTGAAGTGTTTCTCCTCTTAAAACGCAACTTTTGTAAAGCGTCTGCTTCGCATTGCTGTGTCAGAATCCTTGTGAAAGACAGCCATACTTTAGAATGCTAAAGTATGCGTTAAAAGTTTAACGCCCTGGCTACTAGAGTTTTGAATGAAATTATAGTATATATTCTTTGGTTTTTAATTCTATAATTTCATTCAAAACTCTAGTAGCCAGGGCGTTAACCTTTTTCTTCCTGAGCACTTTCCTGAGTCAACGTGATGCAAATGCTAAGACAGGGTCTCAACGACTGTGCCTTTGTTTTTGGGTGATACTTTCAAGCTGGTCAGGGCAAGTGAAACCTTAGAATCTATTCAAGACCGTAAAACAAGATTTTGGTTCAACTTGAAATTGTCATGCCCGTTTTTTATACACTGCCCCTCCTAAAAACCTTTTATAGACAGGACAGCTTTCTCTCAAATCAAACTTGTTTCTAAGACTTGCTTTGGACTTGCAGACTATAAGACTTCTTGAAGACACTGTTTGACTGCAAAACAACCAACACGTCTTAAAAAAAAAGAAAATCTGCTTAAAATGAGTCTCCAGGACTGGGTTCTTATTTAATATTTTTCCAACAAGTGCATCATATCTGTGATGTGCAGTGTAATGCTATTTGAGGAAAAAAATAATATAATCTGCAGATTTGTGTGTGCACAGATTACATTTGGGTCTAAAATTTGAAAGAGTTAAAAAAAAAAACACCACTTTCATCCAAAAACAAGCAAGTTTGTTCTGTTTTTTTTTTTTGTTTGTTTGGTTAATATTCTAAGTAAAATCAAAAGGTTAAACCAAAAAGACATTTGGAGCACCTTTAGTATCCCTTTCATCAGAGTCACCACTGTAATTGGCCCGTCAACATTTCCTATAAATTACACCATTGGTCATTAACCAGGTTCCAGATTACCATTTCTTAGAAGCCCCTGGAGTCCTGAAAAAAAGCTTTAATATCGGACCGGCACTGTCATGCACAACTCTCTCACCTCCTGCAGTTTCTCATTTTCCTCCATGTACTTCTTGGCGGCATCATTTGCTCCCTCCGCCTGCTTTTGGAAGGCTTCATGAGAGGCCATCAGTGTAGCCTGCTGAGACAGCAGTGTGGCCAGACGTCTCAACAGCCTGGAGGATGAAAAATAACATGAACTCATCAGACACAAGTGCATTTACTAAACAGTTAGTGTGCATCTGATCGTTACGGCTCACCGCAGCAGAGCCTACGCTGCAATCTTGCATTATACTGACACTTTTGGAATAACAAGTGGTGTTAGCAAAGGTAGAAGTCTATATTATGATTTGAATGAAACCCTTAATCTGCTGTATACACTTAACCTAATTGCGCATCTCGTTCCACACTGTTTGTGCTCCAGACATCATGAATGATGGCTCAGATTCTGTGGTCTGATGACCATACTTTTTTTTCCTACACTTTCTATCAAATGTGTAGGAATAAATAAGGTATATAGACCTGTGTCCTTTTAATAATTATAATAAAAATATATTCTAAATGACAACATTCAATTTAATTCCAAAGAAGCTTTTTGTGTTGCTTTGCTAATGCCTCGATTTCACTCAGTGGTTCGGTTCAGATTGGTCAGGTAAGGTACGGGTCACCTTTATCAAGCTTGTGTCTCCACTGCCATAGGGTACCAAGTGTACCCTTTATAGGAGTGGTGTTAAGGCTTGTACACATCGGGATGCTTTTCGTTTGCGTTAATCGTCAGCGTTTTTCCGGATTCAAACCCAAGCAATTTCTCCTGGCGTCGAGCAGAACAGTATGCAAAATCTCTCTTTGACGTTAGATGGTGCTACACAATTTTAAGCTTCTGCCACCCACTTGTAACAGAAGAAGAAGACAAAGTTGTCACGCTTGTTGTTAAAGCTACTGGATTCGAACAAAAATGGATGGTTCAAGTAGCAGCTCCAGCTCTAGCGATGAAGAAATGATTATTGTTCACCAGTGCAACAAGCAGCTCCACGCAGGGGCACAACTGCACATTTACTGAGGGGTAAGAGGGTTCAAGTTTTGCGCAGTAGGTAGTGCTGTCGCCTCACAACAAGAAAGTCTCTGGTTCGAGCCTCAGCTCATTTGGCGTTTCTGTGTGGAGTTTGCATGTTTGCCTTCGCGTGGGTTTCCTCCGGGTGTTCCGGTTTCCCCCACAGTCCAAAGACATGCGGTACAGGTGAACTGGGTAGGCTAAATTGTCCGTAGTGTATGAGTGTTTGTGTGAATAAATGTGTGTGGATGCTTCCCAGAGATAGGTTGCGGCTGGAAGGGCATCAGCTGCGTAAAAACTTGCTGGATAAGTTGGCGGTTCATTCCGCTGTGGCAACCCCGGATTAAAAAAGGGACTAAGCCGACAAGAAAATGAATGAATGAATGAGAGTGACAAAATATATTCATCAATATATTGAGGATATTTTTTCCTCATCAACATGCTTCAAACAAAAACATTTCGCAGTTCTGAACACAACTGAAGTAGCATAAAGTAGTAAAAGTATAATTACATTAAGCTTGTTAAGTCACAAAGAATTACATCTCATCCCAACCCAAATATCTTCTCAATTAAATTTTCCACATCAAATGATCATAGCACTTTGACATGCCTTTTTTGCAAGTAAAATTAAAATAGTTTTGAGCAAACAAAGTTACCAAAAGGCCTGATGTATCAATATGATGCATAATAAAAAATATAAAAACATGTATATGGTATAAAAATGGATCTTGAAGGATTAATAAACATTTTAGTTCCAAAAAATGTGAATATTCTGACCATTTGTTCATGTATCAGTTTTAACAGGGTTAAGAATCGTTATAATTAAGTATATAAACTAGTAATTATAGAAGTATGTGATTTGGGACGCAGTCCAGTTGTGGCCGTGTGTCACTGTACCCCTGCCTGGACAAAACATTAAAGATATGGCTTAAAAAACATTAGAAGTTGATTAAAAGTATAACAATAATACTTTGGGTTAAGCTTACCAATCTCTTATTATACAGTTTGTCATAGCAGTTTTCATTTTAAGACATTGTTTGTCTTTTTTTTTCGTTTTCTATTTTGCGCTCCATGTCTCTTCATTTTGAACATGTGACTAACCGAGCAAATGCAATAATATCAAGCTGCAACGGATCAATCAAATGGTCAATGGAGGTAAAGGGGTGGTATAATTTTTTATTTATTTTTTATTATTATTATTTGAAAATTTTAATAAGGATAATTTCAAAATTAGTTTTGGCAAAATGCCCCCATCTTCATCATCTAGTCATCTAGTTTGGCACAATTGGGCATCTTCATCAATGTGTGCTCGCATTGACAGTTCTGTGCTTGAGCGCCTCCAAGTGCTGTTTACTGTAACTTCAGCAGCTTCGTGCACATGAACAAAAGTGCCAATCTAATTGGAGAAGGTTTTGATGCAAAACAAAAAAACGAGCATGAGCCGTTTCTTTAAAAATGCCGCCTTTAAACCTGGCGTTTTGCGCAATTGTATGCACAATCACATTGCCGCCATTTATTTAGTCACGAGGCATTACAAGTCGACGGGCAACGCAAGCAAAAAACGTCCCAGTGTGAACAGGCCTTTAAACAAAGTTTCAGTCGACATCATTCTCGCTCAAGGAAATGTCAAAGTAAAGGTCTGAAACAGAAGGCATGCACACACACACACACACACACACATTTTAGTGAGGACATTAAATAGACGTCCATTGTTTTTAAACCAGGTTAATGATACTGTTTATTGCCTAATCCTATCCCTAACCCTAAACCCAACCCTCACACTAATAAAAAAGCTAAAAAAAAAAACTATTTATAAGTATTTTTAATTAGTGGGAAGCTGTAATGAGGACCGATGGGTTATTTTGATAATTCACTATATTAATGAGGACAATTGAGCCCTCACAAATATAGATAAACCTGTACAAACACATAAACGTAAGTGAAAGTGAAGTAAGCCTTATCAAGTATGGTTTTATCCATAATCAAAATTGTTCCTCTGCTTTTAACCCATCCAAGTGCACACACACACATATATGGAGTGAGGAGTGAGCACACAAAAAAAAACAAACACAGTGAGCATACACCCGAAGCACTGGGAAGCTACTGCTGGGAACATCAGCTGGGTATCAAAGATTGAGAGAGTACATTTCATTAACTATCCCAATCTTTAATTCCTACCAGGACAAGGAATCGAACAAGCAAACTTTGGGTTACCAGTCCAACTTACTAACCATTAGGCCACAACTGCCCCTAAGACAGACATAAAGATACTTAACATAAATGCACTGTAGATTTCAGAGAAAGAGTATTTCTGCTATCGACATACCTTCATTTGAATAATATGCGACTCATTTCTGCATGCAAATCAATTAGGGGGACCGACCTGAGGATACTAGCCAGTCTAAATAGACTGCAGCAATAATATCTCTCTAAATGATCCAGTCTGAAATCAGAGACTGTGTTACACAGCATCACTCCAGAAGCATGTGTGACAATTCTAGGAAGCATAGATCTGTGTATTAATCACCACCAGCAGACAGCATGAAATGAGCATAAACAAATGAGTAACTACCACTTGACCATATGCAAATATCACATGGCTTACACCAGCCTATAGCCAGTCTATATCTTCAGACTTTTCTCATTAACATAATCAGTCTATAAGAACTACAATTTCATAAACCCATATAAGCTGAGCAATGCAGACTGATGACATCCGAACCGTGTGTTCTTAAACAGAGGCTAAAGACGGCATGCATCACCTTTACTTGTCCACATGTGTACAAGGGTTCAAGGTTTTGTAAAAGTTGTCATGAGCAAGATGCAGATAGGCTTAACCATGGGCAGCCACAACTTGCATACATGCAAGAGAAGCCCGCATGCTGGTCAAACGTTTTGCATGAGGTGACAAGGTCATCTGAGGTTACTAAAACATATTGATTTGTTCAATTTACAAGTGCTGATAAACTACATACATGTTTACAATCAAAAACATTTATCAGAGTGAATAGATTTGAATAACATGAACTTATATGTACAAAAGAATATTTGTAATGTACATAAAGAGAGACAGAAGTTGGGTAAAATAGTGCTAAAGCAACACTGGGTCCATTTGCTTTTTAAGTCCCTAAGAAATAAAAACTAACCATATAATTTTGTTAGCTCACATTGGCAGTTTTGTGGAGATCATTTCATCTCTGCATGCCATTAAAGGTGCTGTATGTAAGTTTTGTTTTTACTCTTTTAAAACATAAAAATACCATAATATGTTTGCAGATATTGATGAAACATGTCATGTGAACATTCTTGTTTATTTAAAAAAACAATGCTCAAGTCAGATTATCTGCTCTGAAAATGTGCGTTCCATGCCGGTTTTTTTAACCCGCTCATTGCTAGTTTACCCATATGCACTACAGCACTCTGGGTTGCCTTGCTGGAAAACCACATATACCATTCATTCAGTTAGAAAGGCTCTCAAAGCATGCATCCGTGACCGAAATGCGACCTCCGATGGACAGTAGCAGACTCCAAAATGAGACGCAGATTTAGTTCTACATGAGTTAATCAATTAGCAAATAAATATTACGAACGTAAACATTAGGTTAGCAGGTTACATTGTAACCGCGTGTCCTAATAACACACTGCGTGAGGAGATTTGCAGTGATAAGCAATTTGGCTGTTTGCACCAGACGAAACACGACAGAAATTTAAATACAACCATTCAGAAGCAGAGAATATGCACCTACTCACAAAATGGTAAGGTTTATAATCTAATTAATACATATTAAACCTCTTTAACATTTAATAATGTACATGCTGAATCACTGATATGTGTTGGTTTGCAGTATTTCACAGTTCTTAAGTCCGATTTCAGACAGTTTTGTTTTATTTTTTAAGATCTGAGGTGAACTATATGCTGCTGCTATTGGTAGTATGACTATAAATAGCAAGGAAAATGACATACAAACTTGCATTATTAACATTTAATACTGAATAAAGCACATGAGGTGTACACGAGTCGATCTGTTTATCATGTTGTTTACCTGTGATAAATAGAGGCCATTTCTAATATGTCAATTCAAGATGTTGGTTAAAACGAAAACTCCTTTTATTACAGAAAATATTCCTTCTATCGTGTGTCATTGCTTTTATTTAGAACACAGGCTCAATAGTCTCGCTGTTGATATCGTTAAACAGGTAACCTGCGCTTGTTTTGAACCAAGAATGCAATACCTAGTTTAACCACTGGGTGTCAAACATACTGCACCATTAAAGGGTCACGAAACACCAAAACACATTTTTTGAGCTGTTGACAGTCGTATATGTGTCCCACACTGCTAAAAACACTATTAGGAAACCTATATTTCACTAAAAAGTGTAAATTGGTTGTTTTTGCGTTATTTCAAGCAAATTCGTACTTCCTGTTTGAAACGAATTTTTGAAGCTGCGTCACGGTCATGACATAATAGCGTGTATTCAACCGTGCAGACTGGACATCTGAGCCAGAGTGTGTCTTATTACGTCTTACAGTGTGTTGCATTAATGCATGAGTAAGGCTTGGTTCAAACCAATCAGCGCGCTCTATTGTGCAACTTCATTAATATTCATTAGTGTCATGGTGTTTACGCCACAGAGACGCCACGTTGTGTTGGCAAAACAAGCGTGAAGTGTTGCTTTTATAGTTTGCTGCCGTTAAGTTTCGTTTTCATTTTCTCTCTGTGAGAGCTCAGCTGGATCACGTGTGGATTAACAGTGTACGCGACGCTCGACAACAATAACTTACGTGTCTAAGGAGGAACATTGTTTACCTGAGAGCTGTTCTCATCTGCAAACGCTGAGATCCGGATTCGCTTGTAACGTTAGTCTCCTCTTCATAAAGACGCGGCTCTAGTTGCTGGTGATTGTCCTGTCTCTACAGATTTGGTAAGTGAGCGACCAGTGCTCTTTGTTTATTCAGTTTGTTCGTATCGAATTAAGTTAACTATTGCACTGAGTGCAAACATAGCACCGCATTTTGTGACCGGAATAACACACGCGGCTTTCTGACGCTACCTGCCGTGTGCATCTAAGTTTCCGGGAAATGCTGAGTTTTTTTTCTCTCTCATTCGCCGTGCGGTATCAAACATTGCATAAAAAATACACGCTAAGAGCAGATCCTCGAATCAAATATCTTGTTTGTCGCGAGGGGCATGAATGAATTCCCTGAATGAAAGAGCCAAACTGCAGTTAAAGTCCAACATTTAATAATTTGCCAAATAATTCGACTACAGATGTCCATGTAGGTTAAACACCATCACTTTCTCATGTGTGTGTATTTTGACTGAAACTCGCGCGCGCCCAAATAGACACTCCCACACCATCCCACTTTAGTTCCTCCGACACTGCCCCTAAACAGAGCTGGACACGCCCACTTTTCTGACTTTTTCCAAAGTAGAGGTGTGAAAACACCCTGCTGAAACGAGGGGGTTTTATGGCCCCTTAAGAAAAAATATATGATTATGTGATTTTGAGGTATTGGGCGGGGCTAACATACTTAACCACGCCCCTCCACTGTCAGTTTTGACAGCAAACAGGAATTGTGAGCAGGAGGAGTCTGTTAAGTTGCAAAAACTCTTCTAAAGCCCCTTTCCCGATCTTTCTGAATGAAATGCCTAATTTACTACATTCATTCAGCCCACGATAGAAAAAAACAAGCCACGCTTACTGGTTTCTCATTTAAAATTCGGTTTCTCTAGAAACCATCACAATGCGAAAATAACAATGGCAGCTTTCGGTTCATAGAAACTTTAAATTGAATTGCACAAATTTTATTTAAATTGCATTTTTTAATCCAATGGAATGTTTTTTTTCCATATTTGAACCAAGGTTGGGTTACAACAACCCAATGCATTTTTTAAAGTGCATCAAAATAACGCTACAAAACGGTTCTAAAAACTGCAGTAACTAATCACTAATATAATATATTGGAGTAACTAATCACTAATCTTTTTTTCAGGTGAAATATGACCCTACTTGATAGTCTTTATGAGATTTAAACCAAATTATAAAACAGTGTAATAAAAAAAGTGTGTCATGAATGCTTAATCATATTTAAGTGCAGATTATTACTTTTTTCCAAGCATTTGAAACGTTAAATAATGCAAATAAGATCAAATCTGATTCAATCATAAACACCATTAAAACAAGATTAATTTTGTATAACGAAAAGCATACAAATTAGGCCTGTCACATTGATCAATATATCGACTTATCGCACAACACATGGACATGACCTCAATCCTTTTTGGTGATGCAATATAAATCGCCCATACACAAAAAACAATTCTTGCAACATTTTAGCTGATTAAGCATCATCTCTATCTCTATTGGAGGTGTCAGTAGCTGTATGGTTAAAAAATATAAAGTATATTTTCATGTAGGTACCTGACAAATGAAAATAGATCTGATAGCAGATATTGCAGCCTCTGTTACTTTTTCACATTCTGCTTCCAATGCCTAATAGTTCAGTTGTTAAAATTATTATAATTATGAAATATTCTTAAGAATAAAATGCGATGTGTTCTTTGGATTATATTGTCATTCTGGCATTATATATATATATATACTGAGTGGCATAAAAAGGCATTAAAATGACAATAATACCATTTATAGCAATATATCTTGGTGCAATATATCGTACAATAAAAAATAGATATCATGACAGCCGATATACAGACATCTAATATTAAATCTTAAATCTGCACCACTTTCCCCCTGATTAAAATATAAATCCAATAAATTTTGAGAAGTGCCAGTGGAAAAAGACAAACAGACTTAATTCAAAATAGATTCTCTGACAAACCAATTACTTTCCCAGTGTTTGCCATTGCCTTCTTGCATTAAGCACAGAACAAGGATTTCCAATGTACATTGCAGACATGTGGTGACTGCTTCATCTTAAACGCCAATAGCACATGTCAAACTGTCACGCGCTGCTTCAGTCACCTTTGTGGCATCTTGACGTTTACTGCCAAGGTGGAAGAGGTCCTTTTTGTAACAGGAGTCATGGCCTTTTGGCCAGCAAGAATGCCATGAACACAGGCTAAATATAATACCCATCACCAGTTGCTTGATCACATGTCCTGCAGCTGTCCGTGTGATTACAAAAACGACACTCAAGCCCAGTAGTCAAGGGAAGTAGTATCGCTAATGGATGTAGTAGTCATCCGGCAGGATATAAATAACATGCCATTCAAAGAAAATATGGTGAAACCCCTGTAAGGAAAAACTATGCAGAGTCGGGAGACTCTCAAACGTTGCGTACGAAGCACAACAACAAACCGACCAATCAGGCCGCAGGGTTTTAAGCACCCATGGATGGGTTTGTGAATGGAAACAGTGGTGGGGGACCCCCAACTGGCTTAATGTAAGATTCTTTCCATGTCTACTGTAATATGGTGACAATTTCTGCTCTCTGTTCACTCCACACGTATACAACGCATTCACACTTCAGGATTATAAATACAGCCACGGTCTCTAACAAGCTCTGGATGCAAGATTAATTGGTGAAATTAGTGACCTAACTGGCGATTATATTAGGGAAACCAAACATTAATGCCTCAGCAGTTTCCCTTTTAAATGTGAATAAACTAATGAGTTAGTGCCAACATTAGGTGTCAACACTAAACCGTGCTATCTGGAAAAACAACATCTACTGAATGAAAAAACAAACAGAAAACAGCGCTTGTGTAAAGCTATTAACTGAACCCCAAAAAAGCATGTACAGTTGAAGTAAGAATTATTAGCCCCCCTTTGAATTTTTATTTATTTTTTTAATATTTACCAAATTATGTTTAACAGAGCAAGAAAATTTTCACAGTGTGTCTGATAATATTTTTTTCTTCTGAAGAAAGTCTTATTTGTTTTATTTCAGCAAGAATAAAAGCAGTTTTTATTTTTTTTACATCATTTTAATGACAAAATTATTAGCCCCTTTAAGCAAATTTTTTTTACCGCTGTCTACAGAACAAACCATCCTTATACAATAACTTGCCTTGTCTTGAAAAATATCTAGTAAAATATTATTTACGGTCATCATGGCAAAGATAAAATAAATCAGTTATTAGAAATGAGTTATTAAAATTATTATGTTTAGAAATGTGTTGAAGAAATCTTCTCTCTGTTAAACAGAAATAGGGGAAAAAAATAAACAGGGGGCTAATAATTCTGACTTCAACTGTACATTTATACTGCGCATATGTTGAGTGTTTGTGTGCATACTCACTATCAGATTGAGCACAATTTAAAAAAAACAACTGTAAACTTTTTTTAAAAATACTTATATATACATTGGCGTTTAGGTCAAAATTGTTACAGACTAAAATAAGGATTCCAGTTGAATTTAACAGTTTGGGCTTTTTAATAAAAAAATAAATACATTTTTCACTTTTCTGGGTTTCTCAGCACCGGAAGTCATCATAGTTGGTAAACTTAGAGCGCGGTGAATGGAGGAGTACCACAATTTTTTTTTTTTTTTTGCAATCCTAGTTGCTCAAATAATAAAAGAAAAACTTATCAATAGTGTTATCAAGACTTTCAGAAAAAAGACAATAATTGTGTGAGACTGATAACAGCAGCCAGAAAAGAGAACAACATCAAATTTAGCTCATAGACACTGCATTAGAAACACCTTGCATAAGCTGTAATTCTATTATGTAATTTAATGCAAAGATGACATAACACATATATAAATGCATATAAAAGTACATATTTTTTATTATTAATAGATTAAACACTATCAAGTATTTAAGTCTGTTAAATGCATTATAGCAGTCTAGTGAAAAGGATCCATTCAGCATGCCCACACAAATACTACTGAATGAACATTGTAATGTAGCTTAGTAGTGAACAGGAAAGAAAGTGAATGTCATTGACAACTATTCAGCTATTCAATCACAATCTGTGCGTTTTGTAACAGCACAGCTATTTTTGGATTTTGGCCTTGCTTTGGTATGCTCTATGACAACATGTCCCATACAGATCTCTGGTTATGTCAGTAGGCGGAATGTAGGTGGTCATTTTCATCTGTTCAACACATCTAACCACATGAGTGTTTACATTATGAAAGCAATATAGTAAAGTACAAACTGAGCTATCTGGACCTGGTGGTTGAAAGAAAAGCATCTGTATATTATAAAAATCTGTATATTATATCTTATCACGCTTGTATAACCTTGGTAGCTATCGACCCACCATATTCAAATGCAAAATAAAACCTGAATCTGTAATATTGAATACTACCTCTGTCTGTAATATTGTAAATAATATAAAAATTATATTTGCACTCTGGTTATTTAAGTTTTGTCCAATCTAATCTAATCTAATCTAATCTAATCTAATCTAATCTAATCTAATCTAATAAAATACTATATATTTCATATCCTGAAACCAATGTCAGACAGTGTTACTAAGCAGCAGCATAACTCTAGTGATTAATGCACATACATGAGCTGTTAAGAGCATATGACATTGATTTAAATACTTTTAAGTTGTCAAATTTTAAAACGGAAGAAAAAAAACTTTTAATTTCATGACTGTTCTACATATAATTGGATCTCTCTTTGGTAACAATTACGTGGATCACATTTCCAAATAAAAGTAGTTGACTTTCCCTTATAAGGGTTAGTTCACGCAAAAATCTAAATTAGCTAATCATTTATTCTCCTTCATGCAATCTTTATGAGTTTCTTTCTTCTGTTGCTAGCACTCATCGACTTCCATAATACAGGGCTCGAAATTAACTTTTTTACTTGGTTGCATCGTTGCCCCCAACTTAAAATATTAAGGAGCACCAAAAATATTTAGGAGCAGCAGCAAAAATATAGGAGCGCCCGCCAAAAATAAATGAGCACCATTGCAAATTGTATTTTAAGGTATTAATTGCATTTGAAAACAACATCAATTAGGACTAACAAAAACAAGAAACAACTATCTTACTAATTCTCTGATGACTTATTGATCTTTGTGTGCAACAATACCAAAATGTACGTCTAATAATTATTAAATATTAATGATGATGATGATGATGACAATAATACTAACAATGAGTTGCATTTCTCATTATCATGCTGCCATGAATGTGCTTGAATGAGAGTTATCTGCTAAAAAAAAAGTGTTACGGCAATGCAGTGGCGCAGTAGGTAGTGCTGTCGCCTCACAGCAAGAAGGTCACTGGTTCGAGCCTCGGCTCAGTTGGCATTTCTGTGTGAAGTTAGCATGTTCTCCCTGCATTCGGGCGGGTTTCCTCCGGGAGCTCCGGTTTCCCCCACAGTCCAAAGACATGCAGTGCAGGTGAATTGGGTAGGCTAAATTATCTGTATTGTATGAGTGTGTGAATGTGTGTGGATGTTTCCCAGAGATGGGTTGCGGCTTGAAGGGCATCCGCTGCGTAAAAACTTGCTGGATAAGTTGGCGGGTGATTTCGCTGTGGCAACCCCGGATTAATAAAGGGACTAAACCGACAAGTAAAAGTCTGTTACTTTATGAAAAATAAATTTATGGTATGCATCAAACTAAAATGAAGCATTGCAGTAAAAAACATTTATTTACACTATTGTTTTTATATGTATGTCAATATAATAAATAATATTTCTGCTACAAAACAAACAAAAGATTATAATAAATCATTCAGTTCAAGGCTGAAAGCTGCAAAACTGTTTTTTTTAGTTAGTAACTAAATAATAAAATACATCTCAAGAAAGAAAGGGCAAAAGAAAGGAAGAAAAGCCTCACTTCTGCCACTCTTTAAAAGTTTTGTTTTGGGTTAGTGTCATTTTAAATGCTCAGTCTCGTGCGCTGATTCACATTTCTCTGTGTTTGTTGAATAAAGCAGGCGAGTCAGCCGACCCATGTAAGCGAGACAGAGCAGGATTCTCGCGATGACCACCGGAGTAATACTATTGTCATGAGCCGCAGTTTCAGTTTAAACTTAGTAAAGGCGAGCTTCTTTGTCGATGATGTACAGTGTTAAATTTTACATTTAGCGGACATTTGTGCTGAACATGCAGAGAATGCAACACATCAAGATTCGGTCACCTTCTCCGAAGACACAAATGATCTCGGCTGACGGATCAACATTCAGCACATGTCATGATCGCTGTCATCGGCGCCGTTATTTGTAACTTTAGGTGGGGTTTGCAAATCTGTGTACTTTTCACTCTTCAGCCGATTGCGTTTCCCGCGGTAACAAAAGCTCCCTGTCACCTGACAGCGGAAAGACTTGAATGATTGACAGCTAATATGAACCAATACAGCGGCAGGGAAAAGTAACTCAGCACGTTTTTAGAAAAAGTCTTAACAGGTCGCACTACAACCATTATATGCTGGTTGTCGTACAAATGCTCCCAAATATATTATGAGATCGCATTGATTAAATTTTGGGGGCATAAGCAACCAAAATGGTCAAAAAAAATACAGTATAAATTAATGGTTGTCAGCTACCAACATATTTCAAAATATCTTTTGTATTTTTGTGAGAAAATCACATAGGTTAACAAAAGAAAGGGTGAGTAAATTATGGTAGAATTCATTTTTTGGGTGAACTATCCCTTTAAGTGCATATCATCATCCTTATCATAATGTGACCAACACACTGTCATATCACATCATATCACATACATCATTTACATTGATAAAACTTGAACTGAACATCATAGATAAAACTTTCAAGTACATCACTTGTCCTTAATGTCCTTGACAGGGTGGGTGGTCTGATTTGATTGACAGATGATGTCAGCAATGCTATAGTGACAGAAAAGTATAATGCAACTTGAGAACTAAACCTACTGAAACCATTTTACAACCAGGGAAATAAATTTTACACCCTCACGCTTAAAATAAAGAGTACAACTGTGAGGAAATGAGTCAAAAACAAAAATGTTGAAGAATTAATAATAATACATTTAATACATGCTATTTTTCCATTTACTAATATTAATGCATTTTTTAATCAACTAAAATGTGTCCTAAAAGAACAGGCCCGTTGCCAGAGGGGGTTCAGGTGGTTCGGAAGACCCATCCCTCACTGACAACGGTTCAGAATTTGTCCCATTCATGAGCTCATTTGTCCTATTTTGACTGCTCTGCCATCATAAAAAGTAAAAATACCCCATCGAAAAAGGCTTAAAGGCCAAGCGTAATCCTGGTGTGACTTTAGTTGATCAGTATTGATTAATGTAAATCCTTTTTTTTTTTAAGAGTTCAACGTCCAGCTGTGCAAAAAAACATCTGACATAAGCATTAAACAGAGAAAAGAAATTCTCTATTGGCAAGTAAATTTTATTCGATATATCCTGGACTTTATTCTTGAAAGAAAACAAGACCAATAAAAAAGTGTGAAGCACTTTTACAAGAGAGGCTAGAAAAGTTGTTAAGCTCTAAATTAATAATAATAATAATAATAATAATAATAATAATAATAGGTTATGAATATATTTATTATTCAAATGGTCAAAATCTTACCAAGGAAACCTGAATGTGCTAGCCAGTTTGTTATTTGTCTAATAAATTGTAATAGGCTACAGTTTGTAATTTAATACTTTTTTTTCTAATTATATATGATTTAATAAATTTGTATTTTAAAAATATCTGTCATATTTCTTTATTCTAAATATTTAGGAAATATTTTTGGTACATTAAAAAGTATGTTTATGATAATTCAGCTAAGAATAAGCTAATCCAGATAAAAATAGTCTTTAAAATGTCATCTAAATTCAGAATTCAAATCTCATAATTAATTAGAAAATAATGCAAATAACTACAAAATTGTCCACTTTTTGAGAAAAAAGAACCACCCCTTTCAACAGGCTGGCTACAGGCCTGAAAAACATCCACTAAACTTTATTAAGTAACAATCGTTTATATGACAAAAAATGTGTTATGCATATTTCCAATTCTCTTTAGCTTAAAGGCTTAAGGCTAAGGGAAAGGGCTAGATAGCCCTCGAAAACGAAGGGGTAAGAAAATTTCTTAGAATACACTATCTACAACGGTAGCATAGCTGCACCCGAAGTCAGGAGATGCACGGATTAGTATTTTTAGTCATTATTATGAATTTCTACAACAAACAAACATATGTTTTAATATATTCATAACCACGTTCATGTTTTACTGTAATGCTTCAAAACAAAAATGCTAAAATAAAAACTCCTATATTAAATAAAACTCCTATATCTAATAATAGCTCCTGTACAGCAGTCCCACAACATTCTGACACTCGATAACACTCGAATACTCTGTCAGAAAAGTCTAGTTGCTGGGAATGAACTTTTTACAGCATCTGCTATAATGTTTATGTTGTTTTCGTGTATTTACATAGAAGAATATGGCCAGGTTGTAAATGCACAGTACAGTTACAATACGATCTTATTGCCACAATTAATTAACATGATATACAGTATGCCTTAGATAAATACACAAAATAACGCAACTCGATTATCGATCTCATATGAAGCAAGTGATTGCGATGACACATGATGACGTGTGCAGGTGTTGTAGTGGTGTCCCATTTCTTACGGGTAAATTTTGAAGCCCTTCCCCTTCACACGATGTTTCAAGGGCCAAGGGGAAGGGGTAGGGGTACAAAAATAGAATTGGGATTGGGCCTAAAGTGTCACAGTATATTATTCAGACAACTTAAATGCTTGTTCAATTGACTTTTTGCCAGTTCTTAGCTCTAAATCTTTGCTTTTGGATAAATACATGGACATTAAACCACTTGACTGGTCTTCAGCACACCTCAATGATCTTACAGAAGTTAGAATGATGAGAATTATTTAATAATTTCAGAAAGGATAACTAATTCTGTTACACTGAATGAACGTCTAACAACCTGCATGTTTGGAAGAAATTTTACACGTTATTTCAATGCTTAAAACACAATAAAAGTTAGTCTTATATTTACAGATTAATTTGACCCATATAAAAAAATGGGGCTCCGTCTATGACCTAAATACGTTATTAGCCAGTTGGCTGGTAATTTTAGGATGCGCTGCAATATGACACGATTAAATCAACTTGCTCATCTTCTTTCAAAAGCACTTCTTTGGAACGGAACGTGCAAAACTCCATGACCCTGTTCTCAGAGTCGTGGCTGTGATCTATTCTGTTTACAAGCTTGGTCCAGAAAATTTGCTTGGAGCCAACAGCTAAAGAGAAATCAAATCGTGTAACCGATCACGTTCAGAACAGTGCCAAAGACAGACATGTTGAGGAGGGTAAAATACAGAAATAAAAGTGTCCTCAGGGAGTGAGAGCTACAGAAAATGACTGAGAGATGGGAAGAAAAAAAAAAAAACTCACAAACACAGAAGCAGAGCAAAGCCAGCGATGTATTCGTTCCTCTGGGCTCTGAACAGCTTCATGTGGATGTGCTCGATGGCCACAGGATTGTTGCTCAGATCCACTTTCTCTGCCACGCTGTATTTTCTCACTTCTCTAAATGCATCTGTAGAGGCAGTAACACACTTTAGTTTGCATTTTCATTCAGAAATCGAGCTCAACCACAGCAAAACAACATAAATTACATGTTTTATGGATGTCACAATTATTGATGGGTATTTCGGATCATTTTACTGACTCGAATCTTTGAGTCTCGTTCATCGAGATGAATGAATTTTTTTCAAGTCATTTCGTTAACTTGGTTAAATTTGCCAAAATATTATTAAAATGTTATTGGTTCCAAACACATCTACAACTAGCCCAAAAGGTTGATCACATGACAAATAAGTCATAAATAGAACACTATAAGAAGGAGAAAATAATCTTTCAGTGTTTACCTGCTCTTTTGTCTATGAAGGTATTTTTGTCTCTTTGCTCAGCTCACCTCTTCATGTCTTCAAATGTCAGTGGTTTGTTCACGTTACACTGACAGTCACATATAATCTTAACCAATCTACACAGTATGAGTCGATAGGAGCCATGATAATTAGTTCACCTTTCAATTCAATTCTTTTTCCGGCTCTAAACTCAAATGATTAGCCCGTGATGAACGAATGACTCGGACCCGATAGAGGACTCGAGAGATGAGCGGATCAATTCTTTTTCCGCCTCTAAACGCATATGATTGGCTTCTGCCTTTCCGTGATGAACGACTCAAAAGACTTGAAATGAACGATACCACCTGCACAAATGTATGTAATGAATTAGGCTGCTAGCCTCATGTCATCCACTAGTCCAGTTTTCTCCTGTGTGAGTTCAGTGCGCCTCCATCGCCGTGTGCATGTTTATACGGGCGCACCTGACCTGACGCAGGGACCAGATCTCTGGACTATAGGCCTAGCTCACATATTTCATAGTTGAATTGCTATTTCATATTATACAATATCTAAATGTGTGTTCTGAAGGTTGGAATGACAGGAGGGTTAGTTATTAATGACAGAAAGAATTTTCAGTTTTGAGTGAACAATCCTTTATGAAAACTGGGGGGGGGCAAATTCTTTCTAAGGGGGCAATAGAAGATTGAACAATAGAAGATTGAACGATAGCAGATTGGAAAAACGTGGACTGGTCTGATGAGAATCGATTTCTGCAGCGACATTCAAATGGTAGGGTCAGCATCAACAACAAGAAAGCATGAATCCATCCTGCCTTGTATAGATGTGCAGTCAGCAGAAACTGTGTCATGCTATCATGTCAATATGGAACAAAATCTCTGAGGAATATTTCCAGTACCTTGTTGAATCTATCCCACAAAGGATTAAAGCAGTTCTGAAGGCATTCGGGGTTTAACCCAGTACTAGTAGGGTGTACCTAATAAAGTGGCCGGTGAGTGTAGATATTTAATTATTTTTATGCTTAGAACAAAATAAAAATCAAATAGAGCAAAATTGAAAAATGTAATAAAACAGTAATAAAACCACACTGATGCTTAATATCTTTGAGGAAAATTCAACACATTTTTTTAATGATCCTTTGATTAAAAAGAAAGTTCAATAACATGTGCTTGAATACAAAATATTTTGTATTATTATAAATATCATTACTGTGACTTCTTATCAATGCAATTCATCCTACCTGTGGAAAAAAAACATTTTAAAACAAGCAATTTGTTGATCTCTTGTAACTAACCTTCTCTGCCAAGTTGCTTAATACTAGATGCAATAAATTGGCTATGTACATACAGATAGTCATATGCCAATGAGTATGTTATGAAATCAGCGCAGCAATCATTTCTAAATGACCCACTTTCGCAATTTAGTAGTAGCAAATGAGAATGGTGCGAGTGGTATTTTTAATTTAACATCTTCTTCATGATCAACACTGACTTCTGAAGACTGTTTAATGAAAAAAATCAGATTTCAATCTCACCTATGAGCAGAAAGACAAGAATACAAATGATGACAATGAATGCAGTGTTTCCATAACTCGTAATGGCAGTGACCAGCCGGGACTTGAAAAATTTGCTCCATCTACAAAGACAACAGCAGAGATAACATCTTAATAAAAATAAGGGCAAAAGGGCACAAAAGATAATGATAATCTTTCTCAACTAGTCCACAGAACATCATAAGGTTTACATTTCGCACAAAATGGAAAAAAAAATACCAAACAAGCATCTTCAAGAGGTTTTTCTCGGAGTTTCCAAGGAACATGTTGTTTACCAAGCTAAAAAGGTGGGAGGCTCATGCGAATTCCGTTAAATTAAGAAATTATTTTCTCACAAGGCTCTTATTTGACCCTATTTTCGTGGAATAAAAGAGCTCCTCAAAATGTAATTATCCTGGAATCAAAACATCCAAACTCAGCGTTATTAATGTTTGATCGCTTTAACACAGAACCATTACACAACAAATGGACACATTTAATATTGGAAAGAGTTTAAATGTTTCCTGGAAAGAGCCTTGTTTTGAAGAAAAGTCTTGTGAAAGATCAGAAATTGATCAGAGGTGAAATTACAGTAATTTCTAATGACTCCAAGGCATTATTAAAGGGACAATTCTGCTAATTATTTAAACCCCATCATCATTTACTCACCCTTTACAAGTTTGAAACACAAAAGAAGATATTTTAAAAAATTTTGGAAACCTGTAATTCACTTATAGCCTTAGTTTCCTACAATGGAAGTAAAGAGTTACTGGTTTTCTTTAATTCATTCATTCATTCCCTATTTAGCTTATTCAATTCACATATACCGCGTGTCTTTAGACTGAGGGAAACCCACACAAACACAGGGAGAACATGCAAACTCCACATAGACATGCCAACTAGCTCAGTAAACTCGAACCAGCAGCCTTCTTGCTGTGAGGTGGCAGTGCTAATCACTGAGCCACTGTGTCACTCTTACTGGTTTTCAGCTTTCTTCAAAATATCTTATATTGTGTTCAGCATAAGAAAGAAACCACTTTAGGGTGAGTAAATAGGGTGTACATTTTAACTTTGGGTGAACTATCCTTTTAGGATTACTACAATACCATAACTTAGGACTTTTAACTCAGCATGTGTTGCAAAACCCACCGTTTTGGGGAGATGAACGGGACACACAGTAGCAGTACAGCAAACACCTCAGCATACAGAAATGTCGCCACAGCCGTCCATTGAAGACTCATGACGGCTACCTGGAAGTCTGTACAAAGACAATCAATAGTGGTCAGTATAAGCATTATAAATATAAATATGACCCTGTGAGTATAATTAAACAAAGCATATGATTCCTAAACATATATGAAGAGTTTAGATGCAAAAACTCATAAGTGTCATCTGGAATTTTCTTCTACACTGACTGTTTTTCTCAGCCTCTTATATTTGTTAATAAGTTGTTTTTACCTTTTTTGCAAGGTAATGAAAGTAACATATTCTTTGTCATAAAAGTGAAATTACTGAAGCTACACAAAAGAGCTTGAAAGAAATTCAGGTTTTTGCATCTGAACTCTTCATATTGTACCAAATGTCAACAAAAAGCCTTGAGGCAAACCCCACTCATTCCTTTTACATCTTATCATGTTAAAAATGTAGTCACTCAAGTCCTCTAGTACAACAGCACCATCTTATGTACACTACAGAGAACCCTTAGTCACAAAAACGAGGCCTTTACAGATTATCGGACATGATCGATAACAAATACGTGTCATTTACAACGAGAAACAAATGGGTGTAACGTTGGCAAGTTAGTAAATCAGAGCATGTGGTTCATAGAAAGCACACAATGGACCATCATTCAGGAAAAAAAACATCATAAACATCATAGTAATAGATAACCTAAAAAATGAAAGAATAAAATCTCTGCTCTCACAGCTGACTTATATTTAAATAACGTAATATAAAATTAATCGAGAGCTCGTATCAATTGTTAGCAACGAATGAATGAAATAACGTTAAAGATACATTATTTTAGCTTAGAGTTGTTATAGATTACACCAAATTAAACATACCATAATAAATATATAAATATAAAGTATATGTTTGTAAAATATACGTACAAATAAGTGGGAAAACGTAAACAAACTCAAGACCATAACATGTTTCTGAACCACTAACGTCACATCAGCAAATCCGCTATGATGTTTGAGGTAAACACAATATTAACCGTGTCCGTAATTAACAGTCTGAATATGACTGAAGATAAATATTATATATAACTCTATTAGAACTTACTTAATTTGAAGTAAAATGAGAAATATTCGCGGAAAGGCCTGCAGGAATCTGTCAAAACTTCTGGTGCACTCTGACTGCACTTCACACTAATCAACTTCCGGTATGCGTGCCAACTCACTCTACGGTATGACTACTACTTCCCGTGTCGAAGGCGGGAAATAATAAAGTAAAAGTCCCTTTATATTTTCGTGGGCTTATAATAAATGAGCACTGTCGCCTCTCAGCAATAAGGTCTGTAGCGTATGTGTGTTAAAGAGTGTATGGGTGTTTCTCAGTACTGGGTTGCGGCTGGAATGGCATCTACTGTGTAAAACATATGCTGGGCAATTTGCATTTTTTACATTTTTTGAAGAGATAAGGTAGACGTAAAACTAATATATTACTTTTTTCCCAACACTAGTTGACGGTTCATTCCGCTGTGGCGACCCCTGATGAATAAAGGGACTAAGCCGAAGGCAAAATGATTGAATGATAAAAATGAGGGTAAATAATGAAAATGATCGGATACAACAGCATACTTGAAACATGCCGGAAGGCTATGTAACAACAGGATTTTATTTCAGTCAACAGTTTTAGGATATTATCTACACATACACTAGCTAGCATTGTTTTTAGCAATAAATTACAGAAGACGCTCACTAAAATGTCATTCAGTGTAACAACAGTTTAAATTAAAACAAAAATATACACAAAAAGATATTATAATTACAACAAGAGTTATTTGATGACGTATTAAAAGACTGCATTAAGGAACACAGTTTTGCCCCGAAATAAAAATGAATTGTCTTTTTAAACGTTTATACTTTGTCAATAGCTTTCAAACTAGATTTCATCTATATATCAGCAAGTTAAAATACAATAAAATACAAGCTTGGACAACAGCCATATCACCCTGCAGTCCAAGACCGGTTACTCACTAAAGCTAGGCAGGGCTGAGCCTGGTCAGTACCTGGATGGGAGACCGCATTAGATAACTATTTGAGAATCTAAAGGTTCAAAATAATCAAAATAATGAGAAAATTGCCTTTAAAATTATCCATATGAAGTGTTTAGCAATGCTAAGTATGAAATTTACAAAACGTTACAAAGAATGTACAAAATTGGCATCATGGAACAGGATTTTTGTCATAAAACAAAACTGGATCTGTTTGGCACATACAATGCATTTTTGGCTGTATTCCAAAATAAACCAGAGCATCTGACCAGGGGCGGATTTTACCAATAAGCAAAGTAAGCAGCCACTTAGGGCCCCAAGAAATGTGGGGGCCCCCAATAAATACCTAGAAGTATAAATTATTCACATAACATCGTTTTCTATCATATTTTGTATTGGTGAGGGTCTAACAAATTACATTTTAACGTAATTGTACCATATACGCACATTTGTCTTATACCCTCAGTCATGGAGCAGTCCAGCAGTCAAGTCAGGTAAAGATTCAGTTTCAAAAACTTTATTTATTTTTTGTTGTGAATCAATTTTCAGGAAAACAAATCATTTAAAATGCAAGAAGGGTGCTGGGTCGCTGATTCGAGTCTCGGCTCAGTTGGCGTTTCATGTGTGGAGTTTGCATGTTCTCCCTGCGTTTGCGTGGGTTTCCTCCGGGTGCTCCAGTTTCCCCCACAGTCCAAAGACATGCGGTACAGGTGAATTGGGTAGGCTAAATTGTCCGTAGTGCATGAGTATGTGCGTGAGTGTGTGTGGATGTTTCCCAGAGATGGATTGCAGCTGTAAGGGCATCCGCTGCGTAAAAATGTGCTGGATAAGTTGGCGGTTCATTCCGCTGTGGCGACTCCGGATTAATAAATGGACTAAGCCGACAAGAAAATGAATGAATGAAAACATTAATAATGAGATTTAGGGATAGAAAAAAGACAGCAAAATAAATTTTAAAAATATAAAACTACAAATAATTTCGTTTAAGGACTGTTGGGCCCCATGGCTGGAACTGCTTAGGGCCCCCAAATCACTAAACTCGCCTCTGCATCTGACAGTACATTGTGCTCAACAAATAGTCACAAATAGCTGACATAATGTTTCATTTTTAAGTACACTGTTCCAAAAAAAAAATGCTGGGTACCACATAGTCCTTCATGTTGTCCCAACACAAATCAATCATGTTAACTTTATCGCTTTACAAGTTTAAGTGGATTGAACATAAAACAATTAAGCTGTCCACAAAAAAACTTAAGAATTGTGTTGTTTTAACTCATTTTAATGAAGTAGTTTAAACAAGCAGCAAAAGCTACTTTCCAGTTGCTGTTACACTCATTTAAACAATATTTCACCCATATTTCGATATTTAAAGTTTATAAATGTTTTTAACGTTATATTTAAAGAACTTTACTTGCACTTAATCAACTTATTATTTATGTAAAACACTCTATAGCTCTGAAAAAAATGATGTCTGCAAAACTCTTGCAAACAATTTATTTGTGTTGAATTTAAACAAATTAAATTGAATAAAATTCTACTTAATTTGTTTGTTTAAATTCAGCCAAAATAAATTGTTTACAGCTACTTAACGTAAAAAATTGAGTAAATCCAATGAATTATTTCTGAATAATTTTTTCCAGTGAGTTTAACACACACACACACACACACACACACACACCAAAATGTAATGTAATTCTATTTCACCAACTAACATTAACAAGGCAGATCAGATTTTAAAACAATATTTATTCCAACCATAAGATTTATTAATCTTCTGAAATGACTGAACATTTAGTTCTGCTTTAAATTCGAATGTTGAAAGGATGAAGGATGATTTTGTTCAAGAGGCTGAATGATGCTTTGCATATTTCTCTGCATCTCGGTCAATAAGGCCTAGACATTATGACCAAATCCGAGAAAAGGCAACTTACACATCCACAACGTGTCCGAGATGCAGATTTCATCATCTTAAAATCATCTTTCATCATCTGGAGTAAGATTCATGTATAGAACAGTTCACCTGAAAGTGCACTTTGGAGAAGGTCTGTAATGCTCACACACATAACAGTCCAAATATATAAGGCACTAATACAAAACAAGCAAGATAGCTACAATAAACACACAACACTGCAAAACACTTTAGTCAAAAAGCATAGGAATGCAAATAAAGTAAAAATAAATAAAACATTGATAAAAAAAAAAATACAGTACCTTCTGAATTTTAAGTAAGACGAGGACATTTTCATCTATTTCTATCTCCAGTTCCACCATTCAAAACACAAAATATCCCTTTTTACATTAGCGTTATACAACTTCAGTCGATCAGAATATCAGATGCATCACATAAATATGAGGTTTTATAAAGTAAGTCAGCACAATCAGACTTTAAGGCACTTGAAATATAACCCTCAATTCTTTTCTTTTGGAAATAAAGCAGGAGTGTTGGACCTGTAGGCACGAGTTTTCATAATTTCTTCCCATGTATCATGTTTGTTCAATTTCCCTTCTTCTTTCCTGGTGCCTTCAGACTAGAAGCAGAAGAAAAGAGAGAAGAAAAGATACATTAAAGACACATTAAATATATGTGTGTATGCATGTATATTACACTTTACATGACTGGAAGTATGCGACACACCTTTTGTAACTAAATTTTTTTTTCCTGTTTTGATTACACTCAATATTAGCAGGTACAAAAAACTATTTTCAGTGGGGGAAATAAGTATTGAGTCACCAGCAACCCTCTGCTGTTCCTCATTGTAAATGAACATTAGCTGCTCCAGTCCAGCATCTACATTAGCAGGATGATGAAGATGACAGTGGACATTTCAGCAAGACAATGATCCAAAACACAACCAAGGAAACTCTCTAAAGGTTTTAGAGAAAGAAAATCAAGCTGAGGAATGGCCCAGCCAATCACCTGACTTGAATCCAATAGAAAATACAATATAAAGATCAGATTTGATAGACGAGACCCACAGAACCATCAAGATTTTTACACACTGTTGAAGTCTGTGAAAACCTGAGCAATGCTTGTGACTTCATTCTCCATATGAGAGGCGTCTTTAAGCTGCTATCACCAAAAAAAAACTTTTATATAAACTATTTATAAATTTCAGTAGTTCAGTATTTTCTCCTTGTGTCATTTTATTGTTTTTACACATAACTCATTTTTCAGATTGTTTTTATGTTTGTATTGTTTGGATTTTTTTTCCAAAATCTGGTTCAACTTCATGTCAACAGCTCCTTTAGAAATATTATTCCCTGGGAAAAACATGATGTGTTCAATACGTATTTCCCGCACTGTATATAATTGTTCTCTTTTCTCTTTGAGATAGTCTGGCATGATAAAGCTCTTTGAAGATGATATGAAATTTGCTCCATCTGTAGTGGGAAAACCACCTCAAAATGCAGTCTTCTGGCCAGGTATTTGAATGCAAAAAGTGCAGGGATGTTATTTAGCAAGGGTTTAGACAGAAGTTAGTACAGTCATGCAGACATTGAGAAACATCACCTCTGATAACTTTTAACATCCGAAAATACAGGTTACATCACTGAAAGCTGATTTTATAAGCTTTTTAATAAGTAATGAAGAAGGACCGTTAATTTGTGTGTGTTCATATATATGTATAGATACAGTTGAAGTCAGAATTATTAGCCCCCCTGTTTATTTTTTCCCCAATTTCTGTTTAACGAAGAGCAGATTTTTTTCAACACATTTCTAAACATAATAGTGTTAATAACTCATTTCTTATAACTGATTTATTTTATCTGTCATGATGACAGTAAATAATATTTGACTAGATATCTTTCAAGACACTTCTATACAGCTTAAAGTGACATTTAAATGCTTAATTAGGTTGTTAATCACAGTGCATGAACTAACGTTAGCTTCTGATCTTAAATACATATTAATAGTTGCTGCTCGGTTGTTCTTTGTTAGTTCATGTTAATGGCAACAAAATAAACCACGCTGTACAGTTTGACACACAGTTGAAGTCTGAATTTATTAGCCCTCCTGAATTATTAGCCCCCTTCTATATTTTCTCCCTAATTTCTGTTTAACAAAAATAAGATTTTAACACATTTCTAAACATAATTATAATAAAAATAATACCTTTTATTTGTAGGCGCCTTTCAAAGCACTCAAGGACACCTTACAGTATGTCACAGGCACATTATAAAAACAAGACAGAAGAGAAATAAAACATAGTATTAATCCAGAAAATCATTAAAAGCAATCCTGAACAGAAAGGTTTTAACCTGGGATTTAAAATTGGAGATAAAGTTCACCTGACGAATATCTAACGGCAGGAAATTCCATAACTGTGGTATTCCATAACTGTGATATCCAGCTAAAAGCCCCGCCACCAAATGTTTTCATCTTAAAATTTGGAACTGACAACAGTTCAGCAGCATAAGATCTCAGTGAGCGCCGAGGAGTGTACCAGTGAGGAAGATCAGAGAGGTAATCGGGTGCAAGGTTGTAAAGGGCTTTGTAAGTTAATAAAAGACTTTTTTACATATATATATATATATATATACACACGCACACACACACACACACATTATATATATATATATATATATATATATATATATATATATATATATATATATATATATATATATATATATATATATAAATAACTATTATAAACATAATAGTTTTAAAAACTCATTTCTCATAACTAATTTATTTTATCTTTGCCATGATGACAGTAAATAATAAATGAATAGATATTTCTAAAGCCTCAACTAGGATAATTAGGCAAGTCATTGAATAACGATGGTTTGTTCTGTAGACTATCGAAAATATAGCTTAAGGGGGCAAATAATATTGACCTTAAAATTGTTTTAAAAAATTAAATCTGCTTTTATTCTAGCCAAAATAAAACTAATAAGACTTTCACCAGAAAAAAAAAAAATTATAGGAAATACTGTGAAAATTTCCTTGCTCTGTTAAACATAATTTGGGAAATATTTGACAAATATTCATAGGAGGACGAATAATTTTTACCTACAGTATTTTTTTCATATAGCTACACAATTTAATCAGATTGAACTTATTTCCAATCATTGATATGGCACAGGCACACTCACACACACACACACACACACACACACAAGAAAGACAGACTTCTGAGGCTCATATAAGAAACAGAAACTCTGTTCTCTATTGGATGTTTATTGTCAGCCTCAAGAAAGAGGCCACTATAAGAAATCAGCCAGCAGTGGCTTTACTTCAGCTCTTCACAGACTATTTACAATGTTGATCATAGTGCCAGAGACCAGCTTTACAGAGACCGTCCTCTTTAATCTGCTGTGATGATGAAATCTGTGCAGTCTTTCTGCAATCGTGACGTGTTGACAGTCGACACACAAAAAAACTCAACAGAACAAAAAATCTCAACCGGACATGTGCAACGTTTCATATTCCTCTACATGCGATCGGCTCACGTTTAAAAACCAAGCCGACGAGCGAAAAGTACAAAATAAAACCCTAATAATTATTTTAAACCACATTCTGACATGCAACCACCATAAGAATCCATCATAACCAAATACGAAAGATTGGCATGATGGTCAAACGTTGAGTATAAGTGTGAGAAATTAATGGCTTGTAGTAAATTCTCAAACACTCACACATATGTCTAGATCACATATATATAACCACACACACACAAACACACACACACACTGACTTTAGCTGCCTGAGGCCACTTTCGGCTCATAGTTTCTGAAAAAGTCTCTGAAAACAATCCAGTGATGGGAGATCTAGACTATCAGCCTGAGACCTGCAGGGAACTGGTAACATTAATATTTGTGTTTCAAAGTCAACATGAAATGATGTTCGCGACTCTTTTTACTTCATGAGGACATTAAAGACTGCAGAAATCGAAAGTTGCTGAGACTTATTTCAGTATGTTGATGCACTTAAATGGAATATTCCATCAAAATAAAATGCTACAGTATTTATTTGATTAAAGTCTCTTTGTTGCGATCAGTTTCCTCAAATGTTTTGAGTTACCTTAACATTTTGGGTTTTACACTGTAGGAGGGACCTGGTTAAGAATATTGTGACTGAAACCATCAAACTGACATCATCAGAGAAGGACCGCCCCTCCAAGCGAAAAGCAAATGGTCAGATTTTATTAAAGATTACCTAAAATACAAATGTTAATTTCAGTAGATTAACTTGCACAGAGTAATTGTTCACCTAAAGCAGGGGTCTCAAGCTCAAACTGAAGAGCGGAAAGAGGCAGGGGGTAAGGGAGAGAAGATCGTGAACTCAAGAGCTATGGGGAGCTGTGGGTGGAGGAGTCAATCGCGAACTGTAGGGTTGGGGGTGGATAAGGCGATCGCAGTTTGAAACGCCTGACCTAAAGAATAACAATGTGTGCTAGCAAAATAAACGTTGTAAATTGTGATTTCGCATGAACTTTAAAGTCAAATTTACGATGTTTATTTTGCTAGCACACCTTGCTAATCCTAAAGTGAACATTTAATCCCTGCAAGTTAATCCACTGGAAAAAAAAACTTTGTTTTGGGTAATCTTCAATCAAAATCTAATCATTTGCTTCCACTCTGAAATGACCGTCCTTCTCTGATGATGTCAGTTTGACAAATTGGATGAAATATCCTTAGCCACACCCCCAATGGCGGAGGCATGGGCTGAGTCTGAAACCGCATACTTCCATATTATATAGTACGCTAAAAACAGTATGCGAGCTGAGTAGTATGTCCGAGAATTCAAGAATCAGTATGCGAGAAGTACCCGTATGACCAGCCGGATCTCACGAGGAAACGTAGGTATTTTACGTTATGACGGTTTAGTGGCCAATTCGTACGAGTTCAGTCGTATGAAAATGTATGATTTTTAAAAGAAGGTGTGGCACCCAACCCCACCCCTAACCCCAACCGTCATTGGGTGATGAGCAAATCGTACTAAACTGTACGAATTAGATCATACGAATTAATACAAATTAGCCACTAAATTAAAAAGCTACGAATTGCTGTGAGATTGCGTTTCGATGACCTACTACTTCCGGCAAGATTCTGAAGAGTGCATCTCATTCACGCTGCGCTATCCAACGATGACCCATCAGAGAATTAATGAATGGGAGTGAAGGAACACAACTGTATGGGTTGGTCACATGATCATGACAAAATGGCGGATGTAGTACGTCCGAATTCCATATCCATACTGTATTGAACGGACTTTTCTAACGGCAGAGAAGTACGTTTAAATTCAAATGCAGCACCTATTGAGTAGTAAGCGGTTTCGGATGCAGCCATAAATTTTTCAGAAGGGTGGCCATGCAGGGGGCAGCAGTTAGTTAGTGGTCACACATTTTCATAGACAAAAGTGAATAGGAGGAGAAGGGAGTGTCGTGTATGAAATTGAATAGCATGGGGGAATTAAATGTTTGCAGGGGGAATTAAAAAAATTTTTTATTACTATTACAAGAGGGTTTTAAATTCCTTGTTATGAATATGTTATGAATTTCCCACCCCCTAGCTCCGCCCCTGCACATCCCTCCAACTATTTCTTTGCTTAGTGTAAAAGATGAGGGGAGGAGCACAACTATTAAGTCCTGCCCCCTACTTAATATTCCATTTCAGTTGGAAATACATCCTCATGCTGAAATATTTAGTTACTTTTAGTAATATTTAGTTAAAAGGCTGTCAAAACGGACTCTTGGTATTATTAAAATACGATTTAAGCTAATCTGTTTCTATTTTTCTCTGTTTACACTTTAATTTTAGTTTAAGTTGTAGTTGTTTAGACATTTATGCGTGTATTTCATTTATAATTTAGTTGGATTTAGTACAAGTTAAACTTTGATAAATGTCTCTTAGGCGACTAGTTAAAATAAATTATGCTGAATATACTTATTTATACAAGATTTCTTTCTGTTAAAATGTGATTTAAGTCTAGTAACTTTTTTTATTTTTAGTTAAACATAAAACATAAATCATTACAATATAAACATTTTCTTTTGCAAATAATGTAACGATTCATATGACAGTTAATCGACTATAATATTCAGTTGACAATTATTGCATTTTTTACTGCTTTATAGATAACTAAAAAAAAACTAGTCCCGAAGTTAATTAAGATCAACAACATCTAACTGAGTAAATGGAGTCAGACATGGTTTCATGTTGACTTTAAAGTAACACGTTACAATGTTGTTTAATTTGTTAACATTTCACTTATTTTGATTTTAAAAGCTAACAAGAGAAACACACTGATTATTATTTTTAATTGCTTAACAAAATTAACATTTTATACTACTTGATGTGTGAATTGACATAACAACTCAGTTTTTACCAAAGCTAAAGTGTTTAATAAATGCTGTAAAAATACACTACCTGACAAAAGTCTTGTCGCCTATCCAAGTTCTAGGAACAACAAATAATAACTTGACTTCTAGTTGATCATTAGGTATTAAAAGCGGCTTATTTGAAAGGCAAAGCCGTCTAGATTACACTTATTTTACCAAATACATTCATCTTAACCCAGACATGCTCAATAATGTTCATGTCTGGTGACTAGGCTGGCCAATCCTGGAGCAACTGGACCTTCTTTGCTTTTTAAGGACTTTAATGTGTAGGCTAAAGTGTGAGGAGCGCTATCCTGCTGAAGAATTTGCCCTCTCCTGTGGTTTGTAATGTAATTGGCAGCACAAATGTCTTGATATCTCAGGCTGTTGATGTTGCCATCCACTCTGCAGATTTCTCACACGCCCCATACTAAATGTAACCCCAAACCATGGTTTTTCCTTCACCAAACTTGACTGATTTCTGTCAGAATGTTGGGCCATGTGTGTTCCAGTAGGTCTTCTGCAGTATTTGTGATGATTGGGATGCAGCTCAACAGATGATTCATAAGAAAAATCGACCTTCTGCCACTTTTCCAAATGATCAACTAGAAGTCAAGTTATTAAGTGTTGCTCTTACAACTGGGATCGACAACAAGACTTTTGTCAGGCAGTGTACGTTTATCCTTTGTTAGTTGATGTAAGCTAATGCTAACAAACAAGACCTCATTGTGAAGTGTCAAAAGTCAATTTATGCTCATGTAAACAAAGAAAGTAAACAGAATCAGGCCACATTCCTTCCCTCAAAATCATTAAAAATAAAAAAATAAACTCAACGTCATTAATTGTTTCGTAAATAATCAAGCAGCGCTTAACCCAGTCCTTTTCAGCTTATACAATCTCAATCATGCATTAAAAAAATAAAACCCTTCAAGATCAACAAAATCCACGTGACCAAAACCACAACCAAACTCAAACCCATGATCCATCCATCACCTCAGCATTTACTTGCTGCGAAATAAAAAAAAAAACATCACAAAATAAACGAAAACAACATTCAGAATCAGGACGAGCTCTTGAGGTGATTTACTGAGAACAGTTTTGGCATTTCTGTATCAAATATGTGCACAAAAATCCTCTGTACAATACACAACGTAAAGAGAAATCCACGGTCTTCCTTTTTTTTTGCATCATAAAAAGAAGATATAGTACTTTGATATTATGTACAGTGTAAGAATTATATTAACATATATATAGTTACCATATATATTCAGTCACAAGTTGATTTGAGAAAGGCACAGCGTTAACCATTTGTTGGTTAAGCAAAACTAGTCCCTCTCACACACACAAAAAAAAGAAAACAGCCTTCATTAAGGTGCCGTTAAAGTTAGAAAATGACAGGGTTAGTCAGTTTTCTGCAAAGGAAAAGAGCCGGAGATGAAACCACAAGTGGAAAAGCAAGAATCCGCACGGAAGCCATGTGTTAAGGAAGTGTTTCTCAACCACGTTCTTAGAGGACAACCAGCACTGCATGTGTTGGGCGTCTCCTTTGTCTATCACACCCATAACATGTCTTCCAGTCTCTGCTAATGAGCTGATGATCTGAATCAGGTGTGTTTGGTTAACGAGACAAGAAAAATATGCAAAACTGGTGGTCCCCTAGTAACACGGTTGAGAAAAACTGTGTTAAGAGACTGTCAGTTTGTAAATTAGATCCTTTCCAAAGCGAAGTGTCGATTATGACATCTCAAACACAATGCATTATTGGTAAGGAGGGCTTATTATTCCCTGCAAGCTGATTCAATTCAATTCAATTCAATTAAATTCAATTCAATTCAGCATCCCTTCATCTGGAAATCCCAAAAACACTAATTCAACACACAGGCTACAAAGTGCCATATATTACTGCCACAGACACCACTCGCTCGAGCTCTTTGCCACTGGATTCTGCCATGAGGTATTGCCATGTTTCATCTGTAAACATGGTAGACAGCCTTTATTCCAGCCATTATTTTCTTTCTCTAATCACACAGCACTACGATTCTGGCAAAGAACTTGGAGCATGAGGAAGCAGCTGTGGGTGAATCTCACAAATGTACACTGTAAACAATGCTGGGTTCCCAATTTCTTCTTGTTGTGCCAACACAAATCGATTATGCGAACTTACAAATGTAAGTGGATTGAACATAAAACAATTAAGTCGTGTCCAAAAAACCCTTAAAAATTGTGTTGTTTCAACTCGTTTTATTTAAGTAGTTTTAACAAGAAGTTAATCAAGAAGAGTGTAATCAAGATGAGGTCAGGATTAAACTACACAGACTAAAGTAAATGAAACAATGTAATAAATAATATACCAAAAACTTTTTAGAAAGTTTATTTATGACAGAAAAAAGAGCCTGCTTTATGCACTGTTGACAAGTCTTGCATTGTGACTTTTGTTTGTAAAAATAAGCACATTTCTTGTTTAATGATAGTAGGGGTTTTACGGAATTTACTTCAAGTGGATTAAATTATGAATAATAATAAAAGTAGTTGTAGTAATAAAAATAATAATAATAATAATAATAAAGTAACTTTCAATAAGGTCTCATCTTATATTAGAGTACTACATACTGTGTTATATTTTCTTATTAATTAAATTATTATATTAAAATGTATTTACGAAATCAATAATTATATTATAAATTAAAATAAATGATATATTTACAACACACAAAAGAGCCTGCTTTATGGATTATTGAAAAGTCTTGCATTGTGACTTTTTATAAAAATAAGCACAAGACTAATATAAATTCTTGTTGGCATGAAGTGATAAGAAAGGGTTTATTTAAAGTACATGTTATGATAGCAGCTGTTTTACGGATCTTAATTCATTTGGATTAAATTATGAATAATAATATTAATATTAATAATAAAGTAATTTTACAATAAGGTCTCATCTGCTTATTTTAAAGCAATAAATATTGTATTGTATTATATTTAACATTCATATAACTGAATAAATGCTGAACAACTCATGTTAATAAGGGAGTTCTTATTGTAAAGGTATTTTGTATGTGGACAGAAGTGTTTTACTGTAAAGATGAGGTCGGGGTTAAATTACACAGACAAAAATAAATCAATGAAACAAATTAGAAATCCAATTAATAATATAAGAAGAATATAAATAAAAGAAAGTATATTTATGACACAAAAAAGGCTTTATGGACTCTTGGACTATATTTTTTTTTATCAAAATAAGCATTTCTTTCATTTATTCCTGCTGGCATGAGGTGGTAAGAAAGGGATTATTTAAATGTACATGTTATGATGGTGTGTGCTTTACTGGATTTAATTTAAGATGATTAAATTATAAATAATGATTATAATCAAGTAACTTTCAAATAAGGTTTCATCTGCTTATAATATAATACAATATTTATTGCTCTAATAAATTTATAAATAAAATACTATATTATAAATTAAAAAGAATTCAAATAATTATATTATAAATTAAAAGAAAGTATATTTATGACAGACAAAAGTTCTTGCTTTATGGATTAATGACAAGTTTTGCATTTTGACTTTTTATTAAAAAAAATAAGCACACAAGACTTTTAAAAATGCTTGTTAGCATAAGGTGGTAAGAAAGGGATTGTTTTAATGTACATGTTATGATAGTAGGAATTTTATGGAATTTAAATCAAGTGGATTAAATTATGAATAATAATAACAACAACAAAGTAACTTTACAATAAGGTCTCATCTGATTTGATTAGAGTAATAAATAATGTACTATATTTATTCAATATAACTGAATAACTGCTGACTAACTCATGTTAATAAAGGAGTTCTTATTGTAAAGGTATTTTGTATGCAGACAGAAGTGTTTTACAGTAAGGATGAGGTCGGGGTTAAATTACACGGACAAAAATAAATCAATGAAACAAATTAGAAATCTAATAAATAATAGAAGAAAAGATGTAAAGAAAGTATTTATGACACAAAAAAGCCTGCTTTATGGACTATTGACTATTATTGTGACTTTTTAAAAAAGTACTTATATAAATTCTAGCTGGCATGAGGTGGTAAAAAAAGGGATTATTTAAATGTTTATGTTATGATAGCGGGTGTTTTACTAGATTTAATTGAAGATTATTAAATTCTAAATAATGATTATAATAAAGTAACTTTCAAATAATGTCTCATCTGCTTATATAAGAGCAATAAATATAGTATTCTATTCTATTTATAAATAAATATATAACTTATTTATAATATATAATATTATAAATAAAAAATAATTAAAATAATTATTATAAATTCAAAAACAGTATGACACACAACACAGCCTACTTTATAGATTATTGGCAAGTCTTGCATTGTGACTTTTAATAAAAAATAAGCACATTACTGTCATAAAATCTTGTTAGCATGAAATGGTAAGAAAAGAATTATTTAAATGTACATGTTATGATAGTGAGTGTTTTACTGAATTTAATTCAAGATGATTAAATAATGAAAACAAAATAATAAAGTAACTTCACAATAAAGTTTCATCTGCTTATAATAGAGCAATAAATATTGTATTATATTATATTTAACATTCATATAACTGAATAACTGCTGAACAACTCATGTTAATAAAGGAGTTCTTATTCTAAAGATATTTTGTATGCGGACAGAAGTGTTTTACAATAAAGAGAACTATTATTATAATTTTTACATTTTGTGGAAATACAAGTCTAGGGGTCAAATGGGATTTATTTTCACAATGTGAGTATCTATGTTGAAACTAAAAGTGATGGATGTCACTTTAATGGTGGATGCCTAACATGAAAATGTACTCACTTTTTACTCTCCCTCAAGAGGTTCCAAATCGGTTTGAGATTCTTTCTTCTGTTGAGCACAAAGGAAGATATTTTAAGCTGAAAACCTGTAAGCCTCAACCTTTATAGCATTAATTGAAATGCTATGGAAGTCAATAGTTACAGGTTTCCAGCATACTTCAAAATATCTTCTCTTGTGTTCAACAGAAAGAAACTTAAACAGATTTGTGATACGTAAAAGGTAAACGATGGCAAGAATTTTCCGTTTTGGTCAACTATAGCTTTAACATCCTTTCATTCATTTCCTCCTCAAATTTAAAGCAGTTTTCTTGTGAGATTCACCCATCAGTTTTCAAGTCAATCCAGCCCAGCGTTCATTACCTCAACACACAATATTCACATCCTCTTCCCTGAAAATCAAGCTGTCTAACAGGAATATGCTGTTTAAGGCCAACAGAGAAGATAGATTCTAAAATGAGAGAGAGATATGCTTGTGAAAAGGAAAACTAAATATGCCACGGTTGATTTTTGGTATTTAAAAAATAAAAGAAACCTCTCTGATTTGTGCTTTCCAAATATTTTAAAGGGACAGTTCACCTAAAAAATCTAAATGTAGTCAATATTTACGCTCTCAAGTGGTTCCAAACATTTATCTGTTTCTTTCTTCTGTTGAACACAAAAGATGATATTTTATATATTAAGAAAGATGAAAACCGGTAACCACTGACTTGTGACCCATAGCAGGGAAAAAATACTATGGAAGTCAATGATTGCAACATTCTTCGAAATATCTTCTTTCAACAGAAACCAAAAAGTCAAGGCTGATTAAATGATGACAGAATTTTACTTGATCACAAATTCATATATTTTGAAGAAAGCCAATAACTGGTAGCCATTGACTTTCATAGTAGGGAAAAATTACGATAGAAGTCAATTTATACAGCATTCTTCAAAATATCTTCTTTTGGGTGTTTCAACAAAAAAGAAAGAACCTCGTAAAGGTTTAAAAACAAGTAAAAGCTGAGTAAATGATGGCAGAAGTTTACTTGAACACAAAATAATATATTTTGAAGAATCCAAAAACCGGTAACCATTGACTTCCATTGTAGGAAAATAATTACAATGGAAGTCGATTGTTACAGCTTTCTTCGAAATATCTTCTTTTGTGCGTTTCAACAAACGAAAAAAAAACTCAAAGCTTTAAAAACAAGTAAAGGCTGAGTAAGCGATGATAGAATTTTACTCCAACACAAAATAATGTATTTTGAAGAAAGCCAAAACCGGTAACCATTGACTTCCATCGTATTTTTTTCCTACTATGAAAGACAATTCTTACAGCATTTTTAAAAATATCTTCTTTTGTGTGTTTCAACAGAAGAACGAAACTTATAAATGTTTAAAAACAAGTAAAGGCTGAGTAAACAATGACAGAATTTTCATTTGTGATTTTTTAAAAGTGAACTATCCCTTTAACAAATATCCTAATCTGAAGCAGACGCTTTAGACCCCACAGCAGCAGAGAAAAAGAAAGCCGAAGAGTGAATAGAGTTAAGATTTCCACCCGGAGAAAGATTAATGAAAGGGGACACAGAGAAGACGCTTTTAGTTGGCTCATTTCACCAGGACTGACTTTGGGAGGAACGCATCCAGCTCCGATTCTCCTGCTTTGCTGGATGAAGCCGTGCTTGTGCTGGAAGTGCTGGTGTTCGCTTTGGGGAGACTGTACATATAGACGGCTCCTATGACCAATCCTGCGCCCAGCGTGAAGACCAGGTCCACGTGGAAGCCGAAGAGGTAGACGGATGTGATGGTGGACACGATGATGGAAAAAGAAGTGGCGAAGCCTTTGAGGATGTTGTCCGCGTATTTCACCACAACGGCCACCAGGAGGCCGCCGAACGCTTGATTGAAAATGACACCCCACACCATTGGTGTGTATCCAAACAAAAAGCCTTTTTCAGCGATGGCGGCGCCGTCGTTCCACCACATGCCGAGCAGACCCAAAACAGTCCCGAAGATCCCAAGCTGGATGTTCCTCATCCACACTGACGCCGAGCTGCCCTTAAGGATCTTCTCGAAGTAGACGCCGGCGAAGCCCGAGGAGAGGCAGGAGATGATGACGGACAGCAGACCCTTGAAGTAGTTCTGGTTGGCCGCAGTCACGGCCTCCTTCTGCTTGCCGCTCTCTTGCTCCACCTGGACGATGGCCACACCGGCGAACAGCAGCACCAGAGAGATCCACTGGATCCTGGACAGACTCTTCCGCAGCATCAGCACTGAAAACAGAGCCGTGGTCAAGATCTTCAGCTGATATGTGACCTGCAGGGGAAGTCATCAAAATACATGTCACTGCAATCGTTTCATTTTTACCAAACTTAACCTGCTTCTTTCAGGATAAATATTGTCTTAATCTAAATTTAGATTTTAAAAGATCCAAATGTCATGTTAAAAAAAAATTATGAATCTCTTTTTAGCTTTGGAAAAACAAATTGAAATAATTTTAAGTGCTAAAATAAATGATAATATAAATAAAAATATGTTGAAGCATAAAGTGAAATGTATACAGTTGCAGTCATTATTAGAACCAAACCCCCCCCCCCCCCCCCCCCCTAAGTTTTTTTTTTATCACCAATTTCTGTTTTACAAAGAAAAGATTTATTAAGCACATTTCTAAACATAATAGTTTTAATAACTTATTTCTAATAACTGATTTATTTTATCTTTGCCATGATGACAGTAAATAATATTTTACTAGATATTTTTCAAGACACTTCTATACAGCTTAAGGTGACATTTAAAGGCTTAACTAGGTTTATTAGGTTAACTAGGCAGGTTAGGGTAATTAGGCAAGTTATTGTTTAACGATGGTTTGTTCTGCAGACAATCGAGAAAAAAAATAGCTTAAAGAGGCCAAAAATTACCTTAATTTTATTTTTTTTTATTTTCAAAACTGCTTTTATCCTAGCCAAAATAAAACAAATAAGACTTTCATTCAGAAGAAAAAATATTATCAGACATACTGGGAAAATTTCCTTGTTCAGATCATTTAGAAAATATTTTAAAAACAAAAAAATTTCAAAGGGGGTTATTAATTCTGATTTCAGCTATATATCTACAGTATATATTATATATTTATTATTTGCTACCTTAAAGTCCCCGTGAACTGGAAGCTGTGATCGTTATTTTTTTTGTAACACAGCTCCAAAAGAAACAGAATTGTAAATGAGCAAACAGTGGACGTGTCTTGTTTTTTCTACCGCGGGCTGAATGGAGGTAGTAAAGTAGGCATTTCATTCTGAAAGATCAGGAAAGGGGTTTTAGAAGAGTTATTACAGCCTAACAGACTCCTCCAGCTCACCATTCCTGTTTGTTCTCAAAACTGACAGTTGCAGCAGCGTTAGCCACACCAAAGAGCTTAGAATGACCAAGAGGCGACACTCTAGTGTAATTTGGGAAACAGCCACAAGAGGGCGTGGCGGCCATTTTGGAATGAAAACTCCAATAGAACAACAGCATATTATAAGTCTGTAAAATAAACTATTAAAAGTGCTGATGATTGTGATAATAAGTATTGTATTGTAGTCTTTCAAGTTGTATCTCAGCTTTAATGCACTTTTTAAATAAATAAATAAAAAAACAAAGCAGCTGCTTGCCATCGCGACAGTAATGAGATCCAATGGACGGCCGATCACTTTCACTCCAAAATGGCGGAATCCAGGGCTGTTGCTGGGCACTGCTGTTGCAATGGAACGTTCTATTGAGTGTCGCCTCTTGGTCACTCTAAGCTCTTTGGCCACACCCATTACATCAAAATCACGTCGTCTGATAATTTAACTGAAAACAAACGGGAAGTCCATTTTCAGATTTCAATTCAAGATCACAAGGTCAAACTAGTTTTTCTTAATGACATGCACAGATTAATTATTGACCACAAAACTAGCAATGTGAGCTAACAAAAACATATGATTAGTTTTGATTTCTTGGGGATTTTAAGAATGTTTTTTTTCTGATTGGCTACAGAACAAACCACTTTTGCCCAATGACCTGCCTAATTGATATAGGATATAAATTGGCTCTCAGAATGTACAAGAAACACTGCATTAAATTCCATTTTTCTGTGCCATGTCTTTAAAATATAAACAATGATTTTATTCCAGTATTTTCAATGGAGCTTCTGCGCTGGCCTGCTGCTCCTTATAAGTGCGTATGTGTAAACGGCTTTTCATCTCATTTTATGCTTGAACAACTAAATGAACGCTCAAGTCTATTTAACTGATTATATTTTAACTACATCACAACATCAATGCTGTGAAAGGAACCTTGTAAAATTGAAAAACAAAATGTCACATTAACTGTTCACTGGAAGTTTATCAGTATGGGAAGAAACACTAACTCTGTAAAAGTTAATTATTAAGATAAAAATGTTTTGACAAATCTTCTCTCCGTTAAAACCACTTGGGAAATATATAAAAATTCACATCATTAATTTTATCTTTAACCAAATAAATAAAAATAAATAAATAATTTTATGATTTCACACACTTTTATTTCTGTATAAATAATAAGTGATGGTAAGCACATAACACATTTAAAGCTATAAGAAATATTAACAAAATTGCTAAAATCTAAAATTCTATTTAAATAAAAGAGAAAACAAAAACATCAAAAAAATTTACAAGCACTACAAATAGTCTCTTTTACCTGGAATGTGGCTGCTGGTAAATTGGAAATGGCCACATACTGCAGGTTGTTCTGTAAAGTGTAGATGAGTGAAGGAACTGCTAACTTCAGCGTGTCCCAATACTGTATGACTATAGAGTCATACAACAACGACACGAAGCTCTTCACATTACCTGCATTTACACACACAGACACAAATTAAAAACATCACTTGTATGATATTACCGATCCTTGACTTAAATTAGATATAATTAAATTAGATAAATCTATATTACACATTTATTTGAGTATTTTATTCATTGTATGAATTATTTTATTAAAAAAAGGGCTAATAAAAATAGAATTTCTCTAGAGAAATTATAACATTTTTTAATTGCAAAACTCAACATCATCATTGCTCATCTCACCATGTCAGAAGTCTTAAAACAATCCAGTATACATCTATTCCTTTTAATGCTTAGTGTAAACGTGACAGGCTGTGGAGTGTCTAGTGAACGCACCTCTCTTATGTATCAGGATGATGAACAGACAGGTGATGACTTTAAGAACTTCTGCCATCACCACAGCCGATGTGGTGTAGAAATGATCACCCGGAAGCGTCCGCACATAGCGGATACTGAGGATGAGCGACGCATTCTGGATCACCAGAATTGCCAGACTGGTGTACTTCAGCTTCTTGTTGACTGCAAGAAACATACATATGAAAACATTTCAGTCAACAAAGAGTGGCTTCTTTTCTTTTGTTAAAAGTGTGAAAATGTAATAGAAGGATGGTGAATTTACTGATCTAAAAAACTGACGTCAGAATTACAGCGACAGTTTATGTATACCAATCCCTTATGCCATCACCTGAACACCTGTGAACAAAACCAGG